>NW_025133053.1:0-1158 GCF_004010195.1 Chiloscyllium plagiosum
CCACAACAGTGGCAGTGCATAGAGAAGGAATGGTTTTTTATGTCATATTAAATATACGGATACCAATAAGTGAGTGAACGGAATTATTTTGATCATCACTGAGAGTGTAGTTGAGGCAGCATTTGGGGTATTATGGAAAGATTTTTCTCCTTTAAAAGGAATTGTCTCATTGCAATAGAGGTTGTGTAAAGGAATTTCACGAGACTAATCCCTGGGTTGATGGTAAAAGAGGAGGGAGTGAAGGTTAATCTGTAGCACTGCCAGTCAATGAGAGGTCATTGCATTGAAACTTGATGGTGATGGACAATCACTCCTTATGTTCTACACAGACACTGAGAAGGTGATAATTTCCATGGTTTGTATTTTTTATTTTACTCGGGGTGAATGATTCTGGATATATAATTGCCTCTGAGAATAAAATCTTCAGTGAAATCCTGCCTTGATATCAGGGTCAATCCCTCTTACCTAAGCAGGTCAGTTAAACACTTTTGTTAATGTTACTACGTGATGGTATCTGTGTGGAGAGTATTCTCTTCTCATAGAGGGTAGTGAGTGTTAGGAATTCTCAGGTCTAGAAAGTTAGGGGAGCAATATCACTTCAAGTATTTAAAAAGGAGGTAGATAGATTTTTGACCTGTCAGAGAGCTGAGGGGTGTGAAGAATTGCGCATTAAAGAAGAGTTAATGCCAACATTAGGTCAGCCATGATAGCATACAATGGTGTGAGCATCCAATTTGCTACTCCTGTTTTTATGTTCTCATATTCTTTCTTTGGAAAGTTAACGGTTTTGATTTTCCTGGAAATGGTGTTAGTGAATGTTGAGGACAATGAGAGAAAAGAATTTTGTGAGCCATCTCTGGGAGAGGTATGGGCCCTATATTCACATGAATCTGGGTCTACAACAAGTGGACCAACAAATGAAACACCACTTGCAGAGAGGAGACACTCTTTAAAGAGATGGGAGACCACTTTCATAGACAGCTTGGATTTCCCATCACATTTTCCGACCCACAGCAAACCACACAGCGTTGAGGGACTGAATGATATCCTGTAATACTGCGAACCAGGTATTTGGAGCAACTGGTCTCTATCTGCTCCTATACAAGTGCTTTTAAGGACTGAATGGAACATAGGAACAGAGAACTGAGGCGCAGGAGT
>NW_025133054.1:0-1158 GCF_004010195.1 Chiloscyllium plagiosum
TCCAGCATCTGCAGTCATTGTTTTTACCCCACTGGACCCGAAACGTTAACTCTGATTTCTCTCCACAAATGCTGCCAGACCTGCTGAGCTTTTCCAGCAATTTCTGTTTTTGTTTCTGTCTCTAACACACGATCTCTTTACTCGGGAACAAGTCTCTGTTGTTTCCTCAGAGTGACTGCTGCCTATTTCACTCAATCCAGCATTAACTCTTTCAGACCCATGGACAACATCTCCCTCAATGTCTTTACTCCCTCACAATGACTACATTATGATGCATCTGTTCATATACTTACAATCACCAATACACCATCACGTCGCAGCACAGAGACAGGTCCTTCGGCCCAAACTGTCCATCCACACTAACCCCATTTCCCTGCACTTGGCCCATGTCATTCTAACCCTTTCCTATCCATGTATCTGTCCGAATGCCTTTTAAATGTTGTTAATGTACCCGCCCCAACCACTTCCGCTGGCAGCTCATTCCATGTGCGTACCACCCTCTGGGCAAAAACGTTGCCCCTCAGGTTCCCTTTTATTCTTTCCCCTCTAACCTTAAACTGACGCCCCCTAGTCCTCGATTCCCCAACCCTGGGAAAAAGACTGAGTGCATTCACCCTCTCCATGCCTTTCTTAATCTTATACACTTTTATAAGTTCCCCCCTCAGTCTCCTACACTCGAAAGAAATAAGTCCGAGCTTGTCCCACCTCTCCCGATAACTCAGACCATCGAGTCCTGGCAACATCCTTGTAAATTTCTTCTGCACTCTTTCCAGTTTAATAACATCCTTCCTACAGCAAGGTGACCGAAACTGAACACAATCCTCCAAGTGTGACCTGTATCACTGCAACATAAACATCCCAACTTCTAGCCTCAATGCCCTGACTGATGAAGGCCGATGTGCCAAAAACCTGCTTCCCTGCCCTGTCTACCTGGGACTCCACTCTCAGAGAGCCGTGCACCTGAACCCCAAGGTCCCTCTGTCCCACTACATCCCTAAGCCCCTCCCATTCACTATGAAACTCCTGCCTTGATTTGACTTTCTAAAATGCCAGACCTCACACTTATCGAGTTTTGAGAAGATTTGAAACCCAAACATATAAATAGAAAGCAGGAATTTTCAGCAATGCTTCGCATGAGGCCCACTGAAGATGTTACCT
>NW_025133055.1:0-1158 GCF_004010195.1 Chiloscyllium plagiosum
TACTCTGTAATGGATTTGCCCCTGGAAATCTGGTAGACACATCCATTATGGTTAACGTGCACTGGTTCCCACTTTTAGTCCTCGGGCGGGGACCCACAGAATCAATTATAACCCGTGCGAAATGCAGGAATTGTCAACAGAGGGGCTGGCTTTATTACCACCTGTGGCTTACCAACCATTTGGCATGTATGCCACCGATGGCAAAAGGTTTTTCACATCCTTGTGCAGTCCAGGCCAATAAAAATGTTCTTGTACTTTAGCCTGAGTCTTTCGTACCATTAGGTGACACTTCCTCTCTGTATGCTGCTGGCAAACCAATCTGGTGCACTTTGGCCCATTTCTCCCCTGCCGTGGTCTCCATTTCTGCCTTAGGATTCTTTCTTTCAACTAATAACCCTCCGGAATATTCTCTGACTCCTTTTCAGAGTACGCACCGACATATATATCTTTTATTGGCTTGTCTTGTTGTTGCAAGTCCCTGAGCCTTTCTGAACTAAATCCGTCTGTCTGACCCACTGCCTGTTCATGTCTTTCCTGCAACATTACATCAAACAGCGTGTCCGCTAACTGAACCTCCACTCCTTCAGCTTTCTCTTTACTTTTCACTTCGTGCTGCGACCTATGATGGTGGGATAAAAGCAAATTATTACAAATGCTGGAATCTGAAACCAAAAGAGAAAATGCTGGAAAATCTCAGCAGGTCCGACAGTACCTGTAAGGAGAGAACAGAGCTGACGATTCGAGTCTAAAAGCTTTGACAAAGGGTCAGTTAGACTCGAGACGTCAGCTCTTTTCTCTCCTCACAGATGCTGCCAGACCTGCTGAGATTTTCCAGCATTTTCTCTTTTGTTTATGATGGTGGGATCTGGGAAAATATCGGGATATATCTGTTTTGACACCTCAGTGTCTTCCTTGGGCTTCTCCATAGCAAAGGGTGTCCCTCCCACCTTGGATCCTGCCAAATCACTCCCAAGAACAAACTGAATTCCTGGAATTGACACTCTGCCAATCACTCCCACTGTTACTTCCCCAGATTTAAGTTAGCAATCCAATCTGAAACTTACATAAGGGAACGCTAAATGTCTGTCCATCTATCCCACACATTAGCACACTTTCGGGTAACATACCAGAAAGAGGGCATATTCGGCCATTCCTTAT
>NW_025133056.1:0-1158 GCF_004010195.1 Chiloscyllium plagiosum
AGACTGTACTGAGGTGACAATCTACACATTGAGGAACACTTCCTCAGTCTATACTGAAGTGACAATATATACATTGAGCAACACGCCCTCAGACTGTACTGAGGTGACAATCTACACATTGAGCAACACTTCCTCAGACTATACTGAAGTGACAATGTATGCATTGAGCAACACTCCCTCTGTCTGTACTGAGGTGACAATATATAAATTGAGCAACAGGCCCTCAGACTGTACTGAGGTGACAATCTACACATTGAGCAACACTTCCTCAGACTATACTGAGGTGACAATGTATGCATTGAGCAACACTCCCTCTGTCTGTACTGAGATGACAATCTACACATTGAGCAACACTCCCTCAGTCTGAACTGAGGTGACAATCTATACATTGAGCAACACTCCCTCAGACTATACTGAGGTGACAATGTATGCATTGAGCAACACTCCCTCTGTCTGTACTGAGATGACAATCTACACATTGAGCAACACTCCCTCAGTCTGTTCTGAGGTGACAATCTACACATTGAGCAACACTCCCTAAGACTATACTGAGGTGACAATGTATGCATTGAGCAATGCATTGAGCAACACTCCCTCTGGCTGTACTGAGATGACAATCTACACATTGAGCAACACTCCCTCAGTCTGTACTGAGGTGACAATCTATACATTGAGCAACACTCCCTCAGACTATACTGAGGTGACAATGTATACATTGAGCAACACTCCCTCAGTCTGTACTGAGGTGACAATCTATACATTGAGCAACACTCTCGAAGACTATACAGAGGTGACAATGTATGCATTGAGCAACACTCCCTCAGTCTGTACTGAGATGACAATCTACACATTGAGCAACGCGCCCTCAGGCTGTGCTGAGGTGACAATGTACACATTGAGCAACACTCCCTCAGACTGTACTGAGGTGACAATGTATACATTGAGCAACACTCAGACTGTGCTGAGGTGACAATGTATACATTGAGCAACACTCCCTCAGACTGTACTGAGGTGACAGAGCTGAAAATGTGTTGCTGGAAAAGCGCAGCAGGTCAGGCAGCATTCAAGGAGCAGGAGAATCGACCTTTCGGGCATGAGCCCTTCTTCAGGAGTCAGTCCTGAGGTATCAGTCTGGATATTGTACAACACTCCATCAGA
>NW_025133057.1:0-1158 GCF_004010195.1 Chiloscyllium plagiosum
TCTCCTTTCATTCTTGTAAACTCGAAAGTATAGGTCTAAACTGCTCAATTACTCTTCATAAGACAAACACTTCAAATATGGAATCAATCTAATGAAGCTCTTCTGAATTGCCTCCAATGGAAATACCTCATTCCGCAGGACACCCAAACTGTCCTCCAGTTGCATCCTCATAAATGCCTTGCATAGCTGCACCAACACTCCCTACCTTTCTACTCTATCGTTTTATAAATAACCACTGAAATTATGCTTGCATTTCTCATTACTAGCAGTATCCGCAGGCAGGTTTTCTATGATATGCAAGCAGACACCCAGATCCCTCTGCACCTAAGCACTTTGAACTTTCTCTCCATTTAGATAATAATTTGTCTTTCTATTATAGTGGCCAACTTGAATAGCTTCATATTTATTCACTTTAATTTTCCTTGCCAAATGTTGGCCCGATCACCCAACCTATCCATATAGTTTTAAAATCTCTTGCATCATCATTCCGAAGTAATTTCCCACCAATGTTAGTGTCATCTGAAAATGTGGCATCGTATTTTCTATCCTGTCAACCGAGTACAATAATAACATCGATTGCAAATGGTTGAGGCATGAGTACTGAAATCAATGACACCCCACAAATTGCATTTGCCAAAAGAAAATGACGCATTTATTCCATTTGACTACATTTTGTTGGATAACCAATCCTCCATCCAAGCGAACTAATTACTCCTAGACCCATGTTGTCTGATCTTACCACTTACTCTTTGGAGAAGCGACATATCCGATGCCTTCAGGAAGACCAGATATGTTCTATCTCCAGGATTCCCACGATCCACCTTGTTTGTGACATCTTCAAATAACTCAAGCAAATAATTGAAACAGGATTTAGCCTTCAGAAAACCATGCTGACTCTGACGAATTGTGGTTTCAGTTTGCAAGTGTCTTAAACAATGGATTCTAATAATTAGCCTTAAATTACAATAGTTTATTGTTACACTTTAGTCCCTAATGTATACCATTATTACAAGTTCTTTCCTTTCGAAAACCTTTACGTTTTCTTTGAATTCCTATTTAATGGGCACAAGGCTTTAAGAGGTCTGCTGCAATTGCTGTGAAGAGCCATGAGTTACTGAATGGAGGCATCATTCTGCTGGTGCACAATATCGATGGGCT
>NW_025133058.1:0-1158 GCF_004010195.1 Chiloscyllium plagiosum
GTCACAAATATCCTTACATACGGATGAGGAAGGGCACCACTTCGTCTAGGACAACACATGCGTCCTAGGACAAGCCAAACATGGTCATGCACGGAAAATACTGGAAGCATGGCTTTCCAAACGGAACTCTGTCAACAATCACATAGACTTGGATCCCATTTACCACGCCTGCAGAAAAAAGAACAGGAAATGATTTCACCATACGAACTGACGTCACTGTAGGAAATTACATCACCATTTCGAGGAAAATCAAACATCGAAAAAGAAAGTGGGCCACGCCGCCAGTGATTCTTTCGAAGATTCACTGAAGTCGTTCCCTGGTATGGCGACGAAACGTCTGATAATGAACCTTACCGATCAGCAAGCAAACCTATACCCATCCAAACAGAATAGTTATATAAGTACACAACAGAATAAGAAAATAGGACCACAAAAAATAACAGTATAAGAGAGTAAGAATATAAGGGAATCCGAAACTACCACTAACATGTAATAAAAGAATAAGAACATTCATGAATGAACAGTAATGAATAAGGGAAAAAGAATGCCAAAGGATAAGAGCATAATAATAAAAGGATAAGAAGTGAAATGCATTGTAGAATAAGAAGGTAAGGGAAAATAACTGGAGGGAATAAGAACTGAAGAGGATAAGTAATTAGGAAAAGGAGAGTAAGAGAATAAGAACAATACAGAATAATACCATGAGAAGAACATAAGAATCTAAGAGAATAATAACATAACAGAAGTCAAATATATTATAACTTACAGTCGTTTAAGAGCCTCTCGGAAAGAGAGATAACAGTACAATCGATTTTCAGACAGCAATGGAGGGTGAAGTGATGTCATCTAAAATCAGTGTATTATGCTAAATCACGTGAAGCTATGGAATGAAGAAGGAGCTGGCTAAATTAGACGAGGAAAATAAGCTATACGGCGAAATATCTGAGGAATCCTGGAGGACTTTAAAAGAGATATTGTACAATGTTCATCGATAGCACATTCTGGTCTAAAAGAAAGATAACAGCAGTACGAAGAGCCAGCCTTGGCCAATCAAGGAAATAATGAAGGTATCCAATGAAATGTCCAGGCTTACAAAGAAGCCGAGATTTCTGGGAAACAGGACGATCGCGAATTTTTTTTTTAAAACATTAAGCAAGC
>NW_025133059.1:0-1158 GCF_004010195.1 Chiloscyllium plagiosum
ATGGCTTTGTGCGCTTGAAACCATGTCTCAAAACCAGGTAGATGACTGAAGGTGGAGGTGCAGGAATGTCTTTCAGACTGGAAACCTGTGACCAGTGGAGTGCCACATGGATTGGTGCCAGGCCCTCTTTTTTTGTCATTTATGTACATGATTTGCAAGTGAGCACAAGAAGTATAGTTAGTAAGTCAACAGATAACACTTAAATTGGAGGTTAGTGGAGAGCGACCAAGCTTACTTCAGGTAACAACGGGATCTTACTCAGATGGGCCAATGGGCTGAGAAATGGTAGATAGTGTTTCATTTGGATAAATGTGAGGTGCTGCATTTTGGGAAAGCAAGTCTTATCAGGACTCATTCACTGGGCATGGATAGCTTAAATATACAGAGTCTCCTCTTGGAGTGGGTGAGTCCAGAACTAGTGGGTGTACGCTTAGGGTGAGATGGGAAAGATGTAAAAGGGACCTAAGGGGCAACCTTTATCATACAGAGGGTGATGCGTGCATGGAATGAGCTACCAGTGGAAGTGGTAGAGGCTGGTATAATTGCAACATTTAAAAGGCTTCTGGATTGGTACATGAATAGGAAGGGTTTGAAGAGATATGGGCCGGGTGCTGGCAGGTGGGACTAGATGGATTGGGATATCTCGTCAGCATAGCCGAGGTGGACAGCAGGGTCTGTTTCCGTGTTGTACTATGACTCTATGATTCTATCTCAAGTCTCTTACTTCAAGTATAGATTAGGCAAATGTTACTGTTACTGTACTGCAGGACTGCAGACGCTGGAGCTCAGAGTCAAAAAGGGTGTTGCTCGACAAGTGCAGCAGAGCAGGCATTTCGGGCATGAACCCTTCATTCTTGACGAAGTATTCATACCCAAAACATCGATTCTCATGTCCCTTGGGTGCTGCATGACCTGCTGTGCTTTTCCATCATCACACTTCTCAATTTTCATGAGATCGTATCTGGAGGACATTATAACCGTTATTTCATGGAAAGCAACCTTCTGTGTCTTCACGATGGTGATCCCCTTATGGAGGCAGTGCCGTCTGAGCATAAACTAAACAGTTTGGGTCTCTATTTTCAGCAATGTCGAAGAAAGAGTGGTCATCTCATTTGAATAGAGAATTTTTTAATGGGTGGTAAACGTCAATGCTAAGAA
>NW_025133060.1:0-1158 GCF_004010195.1 Chiloscyllium plagiosum
ATTATTGAGTTATTAATCTATGGAAACAGGACATCCTGCTGATCGAGATTTTTTTGTTCCTAATCTATAGAATCAGGACAGCATGCTGATGGAGATTATTGTGTTATTAATCTATAGAAACAGGACACATGCTGATCGAGATTTTTTTGTTCCTAATCTATAGAATCAGGACATCCTGCTGATGGAGATTATGTTTTATTAATCTATAGGAACTGGACAGTCTGGTGATATAGATTATTGTGTTATTAACCTATTGGAACAGGACAGCCTGCTGATGGAGATTATTGTGTTATTAATCTATAGGAGCAGGACAACCTGCTGATGGAGATTATTGTGTTATTAATCTATAGGAACAGGACAGCCTGCTGATGGAGAATATTGTGTTATTAATCTATAGGAACAGGACAGCCTGCTGATGGAGATTATTGTGTTATTAACCTATTGGAACAATTAATCTATAGAAACAGGACAGCATGCTGATCGAGATTTTTTTGTTCCTAATCTATAGGATCAGGACAACATGCTGACGGGTATTATTGTGTTATTAATCTATAGGAACAGGACAGCCTGCTGATGGAGATTATTGTGTTATTAATCTATAGGAACAGGACAGCATGCTGATGGAGAATATTGTGTTATTTATCTATAGAAACAGGACAACCTGCTGATGGAGAATATTGTGTTATTAATCTATCGGGACAGGACAACATGCTGATGGAGTTTATTGTGTTATTAATCTATAGGAACAGCACAGCCTGCTGATGGAAATTAGTGTGTTATTAATCTATAGGAACATGACAACATGCTGATCGAGTTTATTGTGTTGTTAATCTATAGGAAAAAGACTGCCTGCTGATGGAGATTACTGTGTTATCAACCTACAGGAACAGTACAGCATGCTGATGGAGGTTATTGTGTTATTAACCTATAGGAACAGGACAGCCTGCTGATGGAGATTGTTGAGTTATTAATCTATAGGGAAAAGGACAGCATGCTGATGGAGATTATTGGTTTATTAATCTATAGGAACAGGACAGCCTGCTGATGCAGATTGTTGTGTTACTAATCTATACAAACTTGACAGCCTGCTGATGGGGATTATTATGTTATTAACCTATAGAAACTGGACAGCCTGCTGCTGGAGATTATTGTGTTATT
>NW_025133061.1:0-1158 GCF_004010195.1 Chiloscyllium plagiosum
CGCCCATGTCCACAGAACCGCCTGTCCGTCCCTTAACATTTCCTTCAGCGTATGCTTATGGAAATCAGTTCCACGTTTTGAATATGCTTTGTTTAATAACATTTCCCTTTAATTCACGAACAAATGGTGTAATGTTTTTCCATTTGGATACCCTTTATGCTTGTGCACCTGAGTGGTTATTTTATGATCTCCTGAACTGTCTCCATACTTCTCTCTTCGATTTCGATTTCCAGTGGGAAAGGACCCTATAAATACCTGTTGATGGATACAGTCTGTTAATTCAGTTTCGCTCTCCAAATAACATAAATGTTTGCAATGCCTCCTTTATGTTACAATCTTGATGAGACAAATGCTGTTCGCAGTATTCTAATATTAGTGTTATAACACATCATGTTACTTTGATATAAAACATGGATTTAAATACATCTATCGACATGTAGTAATGAAACCTTGGGATTATTTGGGACATTTTAGCTTTTTTAGTGCGTCGCTTCTTTAATGAACTATGCATCCATTCCACTTTATCCACTTGTCCCACACATTGTTTTGGCATTAAATTTCTAAAAGGCACATTACAATTTTATTTTTCCTGCAAAGATGTGCTATGTCACACACACCTGTATGGAACTTCTGTATTCGTACCCATTGTATAAGTCTATTAAAGTAACCTTTGGATTTCCTCCTTGTATAAGATGACCCCACAATTTTAGCATTTTTAAAAATTTGCTTAATTGAATGTGCAAAGAGTAGATACTACTTGTATCAGGCAAGCCATTTTGAAATATTTGATCGACTTTCCTGCCAATGATGTGAATCAAAAGAAACGACAAAGTTTTGTGTCAGCACAACCTTGGAACAGAAACTCCTTTTCACACCTCAGCCAACCCACCCAATGTAGAAATTAGAACATGCCAACTTACTGAAGACTGTCATGAACAGTCAACCCTTTATTTCAGAGTGCAGCAATTTTATTCCCTGCAGCCGTGAAGCATGATAATACTGAATGGAAGTGAAACATCACGAGGTGACTTGTTTTCCAACAATCCCTCGCTGGCGAGTACCAACAGAAACAGCGCACGATATTTGGAACAGAAAATTGTAAATTGATTGATCATCCTCAAACTATAGGCAGTGTTAACAAATATATTTTTTTCGGTT
>NW_025133062.1:0-1158 GCF_004010195.1 Chiloscyllium plagiosum
GCATCGCCGCAGCCTGTGGATGGTCTGTTTTTTGCCTTCCATGAAACCTTTCAATCTACCTATGTTCCAGCAGTATCTTGTCAGTTGTCCTGTCCATAATTCTATAGGCTTCCTCTGATGGTGAATATTGTAAACCGGGTAGCTGAGTCCACACCCAGTCCGTTAGCGCCATCAAGCGTTTGGACATAGGTCCCAGATCCTTGGCCTGATATTCAGCATGCACGGCCAATGTGACATGAGGTATAGCTTCTTCAGACATCTCAGACCATTCCAACTGTTCTGCAGTTAGTTCAACAATAGCTGCCACACCTTCTTTTCCGAGCAGAATGCAACTGGAGGAAATATCCCATTGAGTCCCTTCTAGGTGCTGATAGAATGCATGCTCATAGATTTCATTATCATCTCTATCATAATATAGGGTAACATGAAGGAGATCTGCAGGAGGAGCATAGGGATGCAGCATCTGAACCCAGGGTCGCCATTGGTTGTATAAAGACTGTATGCCGTTATTCTGCCTGTTGTCGGGTTCGAGGAGTCCCCAGTATATATCTGCCCACTGCCCTTCTGCCGTTGGTGATGTGTTTGGTGATAGCATCATTTGAGATCCAGAGTGAATCATTGTCATAGAACAGTTGACGGAATGGCCATTTGGAAAGGTCACCACCAGTCCGCCTGGTCCGCACAGAACCGAGACCCCACATCTCACCAGCAAGTCACGTCCCATCAGATTCACAGAGCATGCAGGTGATGAAATATACTGGTGATGAAAGGTCTGTCCGGCCACTGATGTGATCAGTGGCGATGTCAAAGGCAGATTTTCTGGTTTACCCGAGAACCCTACTAACTGGACGCTAGAGGATGACATGTTTGACCGAGGTATATCACAAGTGATGGTAGAAAATCTTGCACCCGTGTCAACCAAAAAAGACAGATTCTTGTCCATTACCCTCATTTGCATATAGGGGTCTGCCAACCCCACATGCCCCAAGGCTCTCGGGCCCCGTCAATATTCGTACCCCTGCCCTTCCGGCATAGTTTGGGGGTACTGTCCTTGCACCGGGGCTGCAGCTGCATTTGGGACTTGGTAAGGCTGAACAGCCTGTTGAAAAGGAGGCTGACTTGAGTGGACATACTGTCCTTGGATCAATCCCTGGCCTC
>NW_025133063.1:0-1158 GCF_004010195.1 Chiloscyllium plagiosum
CTATTGCAGCACAGTCACTAACATTCCAATTGCACCACAGTCACTAACATTCCCATTGCACTGCAGTCATTAACAATCCCAGGGCACCACATTCACTAAACTTTTCATTGCACCACAGTCACCAACAGTTCCAGTGCACCACAATTACTGACATTCCCATTGCACCACAATCACTAACATTCTCATTGCACCACTTTCAGAAAGACTCCCGTTCCACCACAATAGCCAGAATTCCCATTGCACCACATTCACTAAAATTCTCATTGCACCACAGTCGCCAACAGTCCCATTGCACCACAATTACTGACATTCCCATTGCACCACATTCACTAAGACTCCCATTGCACCACAATCACTAACATTTCCGTTTCACCACAGTTAGTAACAATCCCATTGCACCACAGCCACAAACATTCCCATTGCACCACATTCACTAATACTCCATTTGCACCACATTCGCTAAATCTCCCATTGCACCACAATCACTAATATTCCCATTGCACCACAATCATTAACATTCCCATTGCACCACAGTAACTAACATTCCCATTCCACCACAGTCACCAGGTTTCCTATTGCGCCACAGTCACTAACCTTCCCTTTGCATCGGAAACACTAACATTCCCACTGCACCACAATCCTCAGCATTCTCATTGCACCACAGTCACTAACATTCCCATTGCACCACATTCCCTAAGACTCCCATTGCACCACAGTCACTAACATTCCCGTTTCACCACAGTTACTAACAATCGCATTACAACACAGACACTGACATTCCCATTGCACCACAATCACTAACATTCCCATTGCACCACAGTCACTCACATTCCCATTGCACTGCAGTCATTAACATTCCCATTGCGCCACATTCACGAAGACTCCAATTCCACCACAATCACCAGTATTCCCATTGCACCACAATCATTAACAATCCCATTGTACCACAATCATTAACATTCCAATTGCACTGCAGTCATTAACATTCCCATTGCACCACATTCACTAAGACTCCCATTCCACCACAATCACCAGTATTCCCATTGCACCACAAGCACTAACATTCCTATTGCACCACATTCACTAAGACTCACATTGCACCACAGTCACTAACATTCCCGTTTCACCACAGTAACTAACATTCCCAATGCACCACAG
>NW_025133064.1:0-1158 GCF_004010195.1 Chiloscyllium plagiosum
TTGGGCCAAAGGGCCTGTTTCCACACTGTAAGGTAATCTAATCTAAAATAAAAGTCTGCATTTAACACATCTACTGGTTCCACTTTATCCACTCTGGTTGAGATTCCTCTGAAAAACACTCTTAAATTAGTCAGACACATTTTTCCTTTCATGAAGCTATGCTGACTCTAATTGATTACGTTATGATTTTCCTAATACTTTTGCTAATACTTCCTTAACAACTGATTCCAGTACTTTTTCAACAATAGATGTCAGGCTAATTGGCCTGTAGTTTCCCACTTTTTGCCTTCTTCATTTTTTGAATAGGGGTGTCACTATAGCAGTTCTCCCATCCTCTGTACTTATCCAAAGTAAAACAGTTTTTGGAAAATTACAACCAATGCACCCAATGGGTGGCACAGTGGCTCAGTGGTCAGCACTGCTGCCTGACTCCTGTCTTGGGTGACTGACTGTGTCGAGTTTGCACATTCTCTCCGTGTCTGCGTGGGTTTCCTCCCACAATCTAAAGATGTGCTGGTTAGGTGAATTAACCATGCTAAATTGCCCATAGTGTTAGGTGCATTAGTCAGGGGTAAATATTGGGTGTGGGTTACTCTTCAGAGGGTCAGTGTGGATTTGAAGGGCCTGTTTCCATACTGTAGGGAATCTAACATAATCACTATATTATAGCTACCTCTGTTAGGATCCTTATCTGCCTTTAGCCCTATTAGTTTGTTTAATAGTATATCTTGAGTGATGGGTAATGGTTCATAATTCCTACCCCATATTCTTTAGTATTGGTGGAATGTTCAATATTCCACTGTAAAGACTGAAGCAAAGTATCTGGTCAACTCCTCTGCCATTTCCTTCGTACCCAAAACTGTCCCCCAGATTCATTTTCTAATGTGTTTATGTTCACTTTAATTTCATTCTTCCTTTTTCTCTACTTAAACAAGCTCTTATCGTTTGTTTTTATTAACCTTCCAAGTTTGCCCTGATAGTTTATTTTCTCTGCCTTTATTGTCTTTTTAGTCTTCCTTTGGTGGATTCTGAATTTATCCCATACTTTGCTCTCCTTATACACTTTTTCTTTCAGGTTAGCATTCTTCTTATCTGTGTTGATTAGCTATAAAATCTTTTCTCCTTTCTGGGATTTGTTTTTGCTGATAATTATGAATT
>NW_025133065.1:0-1158 GCF_004010195.1 Chiloscyllium plagiosum
ACCTTATATGTCTCAATTATGTCACCTCCCAACCTTCTTCTCTCTAACAAAAACAGCCTCAAGTCCCTCAGCCTAGACCTTTCCTCCATACCAGGCAACATCCTAGTAAATATCCTCTGAACCCATTCCAGAGCTTCCACATTCTTCGTATAATGCGGTGACCAGAACTATACACAATATCCCCCAAGTGCGGCCACACCAGCGTTTTGTACAGCTGCAGCATGACCTCATGGTTCTGAAACTCAATTCCTCTACCAATAAATGCTAACACACTGTATGTCTTCTTAACAACCCTATCAACCTGGGTTTCAACTTCCAAGGATCTATGTACCTGGACACCGAGATCCCTCTGCTCATCTACACTACCAAGAATCTTACATTTAACTCAATACTCTGCATTCCTGTTACTCCTTCCAAAGTGGGCGGCACGGTGGCACAGTGGTTAGCACTGCTGCCTCACAGCGCCAGAGACCCGGGTTCAATTCCCACCTCAGGCAACTGCCTGTGTGGAGTTTGCACATTGTCCCCGTGTCTGTGTGGGTTTCCTCCCACAGTCCAAAAAAACAATTTGCAGGTTAGGTGAATTGGCCATGCTAAATTGCCCGTAGTGTTAGGTGAGGGGGCAAATGTAGGGGAATGGGTCCAGGTGGGTTGCTCTTCAGAGGGTCGGTGTGCACTTGTTGGGCTGAAGGGCCTGTTTCCACAATGTAAGTAATCTAAACCTTACACTTTTCTGGCGTTAAACTCCATTTGCCACCTATCAGTCCAGCTGTGCAGCTTATCTATGTCCCTCTGTAACCTACAAGATCCTTCATCACTATCCACAAGTCCACCGATCCATGCTTTAGTGTCATCCATAAATTTACTAACCCATCCTTCTATGCCCTCATTCAGGTCATTTATAAAAATGACAAACAGCACTGGGCCCAAAACAGCACGGTAGCTCAGTGGTTGGCACTGCTGTCTCACAGCACTAGGGACACGGGTTAGATTCCCGCTTCGGTCGACTGTCTGTGTGGAGTTTGTGGAGTTCTCCCCATGTCTGCATGGGTTTCCTTCGGGTGCTCTGGTTTCCTCCCACAATCCAAAGGTGTGCAGGTAAGCTGAATTGGCCATGCTAAATTGCCCATAGTGTTAGGTGCATTGGTCAGGGGTAAA
>NW_025133066.1:0-1158 GCF_004010195.1 Chiloscyllium plagiosum
CCATGCCTTCCAAATCTAAGGCAGTCTCGAAAACGTATGTTTGATACGATATGTGACCATGCTTTTGCTTCATTCAGAGTACAAGAAAGTGAAAGTAAGTTGCTGGTGGGCAGGCAGTTATGGTAAGATAACGTACAGACCCCTCATGAAAACACCACACAGCAGTGCAGAGATTGCCATTCCCGACCATAGCAATCACATACTGCCTCTCCATTATCCACATTGTTCTTTGGGTCGGAGAGTTCTTTTCAAAACAAACAGTTTTAGGGGAGGACATCAAGGAAGCTTGAATTCAAAATTGCTTGCAAATTTGGGTCACTTATTCCTGATCAGTTTAGTCTCTTAAAATGAATATATTCAAGAAATATGTATCCCATCACATACTCACCCTTATCACCAGCTGTAGTGTCCGAAGAAAGGGGTTGAAGAATAAAATCAGTACTGATTGCAGTATCCGTCTGGATTGTAAGAAGTTTAACAAAAGCAGCTGAACTCAAGCTGCATGACTGAATCCAGAGTCTTCAGCCATTCAAGCAGCTAGATTAGTGTGGAAACAGGCCCTTCGGCCCAACAAGTCCACACCGCCCCACCGAAGCACAACCCACCCACACCCCTAACCTAACACTACGGGCAATTTAGCATGGCCAATTCACCTGACCTGCACATCTCCACGCAGACACGGGGAGAACGTGCAAACTCCACACAGTCAGTCGCCTGAGGTGGGAATTGAACCTGGGTCTTTGGCGCTGTGAGGCAGCGGTGCTCACCACTGTGCCACGTTCCACACATCAATAATACTCAATAGCTGGCACTTAATAGTAGCTGGAGGCAAATGCTAACATAAGGACTTAATTTATCTTGCCTGACCAGTTACAGGCATGGCAAGTTTGACAATCCAAACAGACAGACATGAGTGGCTCTCAAATGGTGCCTTCATTTGCCCACCACTGACAAGATAATATAATGGTGCAGAAGGGATTGGGCTTTGCTTTTATGTAATTCGTGCTTCATTTGATATTATATTCTCCAAGGCAATTACTGGAGAACAATCAGTTCCTGTGAGGTTATGTATATATTTCCTTCTGCATCCAGGAACCATGTAGCAGGCCCGAGTTACCACACTCAGCTTAACCCACAAAATATGTATTACATCCAGAA
>NW_025133067.1:0-1158 GCF_004010195.1 Chiloscyllium plagiosum
TGATTTGCTCTATCCCTGGGAACATCCTGGTGATTCTTCTCTGAGCCCCCTCCACCACAATCAGATCCTTCCCGTAATGTGGTTCCCAGAACTACATACAGTATTCCATCTTGGCCAAACCAAAGTTCCGCACAGCTCTTATAATCTATGTCCTGGTGAATAAAGGTTCTGTTTACGTCCCCGATGCTTTCTCAAATTGTGTATTAACCTGTTTAGTCACATTCAGGGATGTGTGGAGAAGCACCCTCTAAGCATCTTCCTGTGCTGCCATTCATTGAGTGCTCCCTTGTCTGGTTCCTTCTTTTAAAGTGTATCATCTCATATTTATCACGGTTACATTCCATCTGCTATTCATCTGTCCATTCCATCTGTATCTTCCTGTAACATAAGGCTTTCCTCCGCACTGCCAACCACCCGGCCAATCTTTGTATCAAACACAAACATAGTTGTCATACTCCCGCCAACCCCATCTGTATTCAAAGCTGCATCATTTATGAGTACCACAAATAAGAAGGTTATAGTTCACACAACACCTGGTTATAGTCCAATAGGTTTATTCGGAGGCACTAGCTTCGAAGGGCTGCTTCTTCACTTATGCACTTTGAAAGCACGTGCATCTGAATAAACCTGCTGGACTATAACCCGATGTTATGTGATTTTTAGGTTTGTGCACCCCAGTCCAACACTAGCACCTACGAATCACAAATAATAAGGGACACAGCACTGATCCCTGTGTTACACCATTGGACACCAGTCTCCAGTCACACTAATAGCCTTCAACCACTACCCTCTGTCTCCTTACACTAAGTTGATTTGGATGCAACTTGGCAAGTCACTAATGACTCCTACCTGTGCCCTTGTTATTCTTTCCTGCTTGACACACTTACAGAATATCTGGGGATTCTCCCTAATCTGACCCTGCCAGCAGGTTTCTATGCTCCTGTTTTATGCAGTTCTCACCGAGTGTTGAATTTCCTCATTATTACGGTCTTAAGTGGCCAATCCCTTTTCTTGCTTATATTTGCCCTGAATGTGGACGAGACAGCCAGGGAAGCGTTCCGCTCATTTCCAAATTGTCATATGTTTTGTGAATTTTCTAAATTTCACTGTGACCCACCTCTTATACTTTGAAACTCTGGAGAACATAGGTCGAGTTTC
>NW_025133068.1:0-1158 GCF_004010195.1 Chiloscyllium plagiosum
TTCAATAGGGTTCCGATGGAATGCCTGATATCCGGCTTCATTAGGGTTCCGATGGAATGTCTGATATCCGGGTTTATTAGCGTTCCAATGGAATGTCCGATATCCCGATTCATTAGGGTTCCGATGGAATGTCTGATATCCGGGTTCATTAGGGTTCCGATGGAATGCCTGATATCCGGGTTTATTAGCGTTCCGATGGAATGTCTGATATCTGGGTTCATTAGGGTTCCGATGGAATGCCTGATATCCGGGTTTATTAGGGTTCCGATGGAATGCCTGATATCCGGGTTTATTAGCGTTCCGATGGAATGTCTGTTATCCGGGTTTATTAGCGTTCCGATGGAATGCCTGATATCCGGGTTTATTAGGGTTCCGATGGAATGCCTGACATCCGGGTTTATTAGCGTTCCGATGGAATGTCTGATATCCGGGTTAATTAGGGTTCCGATGGAATGTCTGATATCCGGGTTTATTAGCGTTCCGATGGAATGTCTGATATCTGGGTTTATTAGCGTTCCAATGGAATGTCTGATATCCCGATTCATTAGGGTTCCGATGGAATGTCTGATATCCGGGTTAATTAGCATTCCAATGGAATGTCTGATATCCCGATTGATTAGGTTCCGATGGAATGCCTGATATCCGGGTTTATTAGCGTTCCAATGGAATGTATGTTATCCCGATTCATTAGGGTTCCGATGGAATGCCTGATATCCGGGTTAATTAGCATTCTAATGGAATGTCTGATATCCCTGTTCATTAGGGTTCCGATGGAATATCTGATATCCGGGTTTATTAGCGTTCCAATGGAATGTCTGATATCCCGATTCATTAGGGTTCCGATGGAATGTCTGATATCCGGGTTCATTAGGGTTCTGATGGAATGTCTGATATCCGGGTTAATTAGCGTTCCAATGGAATGTCTGATATCCCGATTCATTAGGGTTCCGATGGAATGCCTGATATCCAGGTTCATTAGGGTTCCAATGGAATGGCTGATATCCGGGTTTATTAGCGTTCCGATGGAATGTCTGATATCCCGATTCATTAGGGTTCCGATGGAATGCCTGATATCCCGATTCATTAGGGTTCCGATGGAATGCCTGATATCCATGTTCATTAGTATTCCAATGGAATGGCTGATATCCAGGTCATTAG
>NW_025133069.1:0-1158 GCF_004010195.1 Chiloscyllium plagiosum
ACGGCACGATAGTGAGTGTGTCTGTGTTTGACGGCACGATAGTGAGTGTGTCTGTGTTTGACGGCACGGTAGTGAGTGCGTGTGTGTGTGTTTGACGGCACGGTAGTGAGTGTGTGCGTGTGTGTGTTTCACGGCACGATAGTGAGTGTGTGTGTTTGACAGCACGGTTGTGTGTTTGATGGCACGGTTGTGTGTTTGACGGCACGGTTTTGTGTGACGGCACGGTAGTGAGTGTGTGTGTGTGTATTTGACGGCATGGTAGTGAGTGTGTGCGTGTGTGTATTTGACGGCATGGTAGTGAGTGTGTGTGTTTGATGGCACGGTTGTGTGTTTGACGGCACGGTGTGTGTTTGACGGCATGGTAGTGAGTGTGTGCGTGTGTGTATTTGACGGCATGGTAGTGAGTGTGTGTGTTTGATGGCACGGTTGTGTGTTTGACGGTACGGTTGTGTGTTTGACGTCTCGGTTGTGTGTTTGACGGCACGGTTGTGTGTTTGACGGCACGGTTGTGTGTTTGACGGCACGGTTGTGTGTTTGACGGCACGGTAGTGAGTGTGTGCGTGTGTGTGTTTGACAGCACGGTTGTGTGTTTGACAGCACGGTTGTGTGTTTGACAGCACGGTTGTGTGTTTGACGGACGGTTGTGTGTTTGACAGCACGGTTGTGTGTTTGACGGACGGTTGTGTGTTTGACGGCACGGGTTGTGTGTTTGACGGCACGGGTTGTGTGTTTGATGGCACGGTTGTGTGTTTAACGGCACGGTAGTGTGTGTGTTTGACGGCACGATAGTGAGTGTGTCTGTGTGTTTGACGGCACGATAGTGAGAGTGTGCCTGTGTGTTTGACGGCACGGTAGTGAGTGCGTGTGTGTGTTTGACGGCATGACGGCACGGTTGTGTGTTTGACGGCACGGTTGTGTGTTTGACGGCACGGTTGTGTGTTTGACGGCACGGTTGTGTGTTTGACGGCACGGTAGTGTGTGTTTGACGGCACGGTAGTGTGTGTTTGACGGCACGGTAGTGTGTGTGTTTGACGGCACGATAGTGAGTGTGTCTGTGTTTGATGGCACGGTAGTGAGTGCATGTGTGTGTTTGACGGCACGGTAGTGAGTGTGTCTGTGTTTGATGGCACGGTAGTGAGTGTGTGCGTGTGTGTGTTT
>NW_025133070.1:0-1158 GCF_004010195.1 Chiloscyllium plagiosum
CCGACATTCTATAACTGACATTCCCCGGAACGTTCTGTCCCCAACATTGTTTGTGAAAGGCCGGACGTCAGTGAATTGAACAAACGATAAGACCCCGAAGGAAGAGATCCCGTTCCAGGGAGAAGGAGACACTGTTCAGAAGGCTCCTCAGGCAGTTAAAGGAGTGAATATGTTTTCCCTGCGATTACATTTCTTCACGTCACAGGATCGACCACAATTTAGACCAAAAGACAGAAATTCCAAAAATCCGTTTGAATTCAGGAGACTGGGAGGGAATCCTTCAGGACAGCAACGTTTCCAACCTCCGTATTAGGAACTGGGAAGGAGTGACCTGTGTCTGCTCTCGAGTGGTCGAGTGTGTGTTCTAGAAACCATCTGTCCTTATGGATGTGTCTCTCTGTGTTTGTGGAGGGAAGGTTTCTTGTGGTTTATGTCACATTTTTGTCAGTAATTCTGACCTTCCCATTTGTTATTTCATCTCCAATTATTTTAATAATTCCCTGAATACAGGGAACACATTTGAAAATCTCACTGGGTCCCCAATCAAACGGGTCCCTTTGCCTCCAGGCTGATGGATAATGGGTTTGTTTTCCTTCCTCACAGTTAACGTAGTGACCATCTACGTCCTGCTTTATAAAGATTGTGGATTGTCTCCATGTGTCAGATGTTACCTGGGGGCCATGGCAGCGGCGGATCTCCTGGTAATTATCTTCGACCTGATCCTGAGACACATTCCCATTGTCTATGAGGAACAGTTTTATTTCCTGTGGGACTCCATCCCCGTGTGTAATATCCATGCCGTCCTGCTTTATGCAGCCACTGACTGCTCTGTCTGGTTCACCGTCACTTTCACCTTTGATCGATTTGTGGCCATTTGTTGCCAGAAGCTGAAAAGTAAATATTGCAGTGAGAAAACGGCGGCTGTGGTTCTGGGAGCAGTGACTGTGCTGAGCTGTTTAAAGAACATTTTCTGGTATTTTATGCTCACGGCTTGGTATCGGCTGGAGAACGTTCCCTGGTTTTGTGATGTAACAGACGCTGTTCGTTACTCCAGTGTTTGGGTCACAATCGAGTTCCTCCACCACATTCTAACCCCGTGTGTCCCATTTCTCCTGATTCTGCTGCTTAATGTTCTCACCGTCAGGCACATTTTAGTGA
>NW_025133071.1:0-1158 GCF_004010195.1 Chiloscyllium plagiosum
CATCTGGAAGAGGTAATAGATGTGAAAAGTCTGGAAGATATTAAACAGATAATCAGGAGTGACATCTGGAAGAGGTAATAGATGTGTATAGTCTGCAAGACATTACACAGTCCAACAGGAGTGACATCTTGAAGAGGGAAGAGATGTGTATAGTCTGCAAGACATTACACAGACAATCAGGAGTGACATCTGGAAGAGGTAATCGATGTGTATACTCTGCCAGATATTACACACACAATCAGGAGTGACATCTGGAAGAGGTAATAGATGGGAATAGTGTGCAAGACATTACACAGACAGTCAGGACTGACATCTGGAAGAGTTAATGGACGTATATAGTCTGTAAGACATTACACAGACAAACTGGAGTGATATCTGGAAGAGGTTATAGATGTGTATAGTCTGCAAGACATTGCTCAGACAATCACGGGTGATATCTGGAAGAAGTAATAGATGTGTATAGTCTGCAAGACATTACACAGACAATCAGGAGTGATATCTGGAAGAGGTAATAGATGTGTATAGTCGTCAAACATTACACAGACAATCAGGAGTGGCATCTGAAAGAGGATATAGATGTGTACAGTCTGAAAGACATTTCACATACAATCAGGAGTGAAATTTGGAAGAGGTAATAGATGTGTATAGTCTGCAAGACATTACACAGACAATCAGGAGTGACATCTGGAAAAGGTAATAGATGTGTATAGTCTGCAAGACATTGCACTTACAATCAGGAGTGACATCTGGAAGAGGTAATAGATGTGTTTAGTCTGCATGATATTACACAGATAATCAGGTGTGACATCTGGAAGAGGTAATACCTGTGTATAGTCTGAAAGACATTACACAGACAACCTGGGGTGAAATCTGGGACAGGTAATAGGTGAGTATAGTCTGCAAGACATTAGTCAGACAATCAGGAATGACTTCTGTAAGAGGTAACAGATGTGTATCGTCTGCAAGATATGAAACAGATAATCAGGTGTTAAATCTGGAAAAGGGAATAGATGTGAGTAGTCTGCAAGACATTACACAGATAATCAGGAGTGAGATCTGGAAGAGGTATTAGAAGTGTATATTCTGCAAGACATTACACAGACAATCAGGAGTGAAATCTGGAAGAGTTAATAGATGTGTGTAGTCTGCAAGATACTA
>NW_025133072.1:0-1158 GCF_004010195.1 Chiloscyllium plagiosum
TGGACAAGGTCAGAAGTCACATGAAACCACGTTGTAGACCAGCAGTTTAATCTGAAATCACAAGTTTTCTGAGCACTGTTCCTTGATCAGGTGAAGGGAAAGTGGGAGGCCTGAGAATATTGAAATACTATCGCTTCAGGAGGTGCGGTTTGCCTTGTTCCATCTATATCTATCATGTTGAGAGACTGAGATGGAATTGCAGAGCAGTCTGCTCAAAGAGCCCAGTGGAAAATGTGATGTGGAGTAATAGAAAACCTCTTACAGTTTGTCCGTAGCAATGATATAGCTGGGTCACAGGTGGAAGTGAGGCCTACTTTGGTTGAAAAGCGAGTGGAACATCAGGCACTGAGGTGTTATAGGACGTGTAACCTGGGATTTTTCCTGACTGTGTGATATTGAGGTCACAACACCACAAGTTAAAGCAGGAGTTGAAATCAATGATTAAAGATAAGGAAATTTTAGTTAATTTATCAGAAACTGTGTTGAATCAAATGGTTGAGGAAAAGCAAGAACAGCCAGAGGACAAAGTGGATATTTATAGTTCAGAGAAATTATCTGAATTACAACAGAAAGAGGAAGCACAAAAGCAATGTATCAAAATGTGTACACAGAAAAAGAATCTGAGTATATCCCAGAATGTTATTATCTTAAAAATTACATCTTGATGAGGACATGGAAACCATCCCATGTTCAGGTGATGAGAAAGAGGCAGACGTTCATTAAGTCATATTACCAGTCGGTATTGTTGGTAGCCCATCTATTACCAGCAGGTGGTCATTTGGGAGTAAGGAAAACATAAACCAAAATAGAAAAACATTTTTCTTGGTTTAGATTGCATCAGGATGTAGTTGGCTATAACGAATTTGTCTAACAGATCGTCAGGAGCCATTCCATTATCCAATATCACAGTTAAAAGAATTGTAAGAGAGTTTGTCAAATTTTTATCCAGATATGGACGACCAACAGCGAGAGCAAGAATCAAACTTTACATAACATGTGCAGGTTAGGAGAACTGGCGATGTTAAATTGCCCATAGTGTTCTGGGATGTGCAGGTTAGCTGCATTACTCAAGGGTAATTGTAGTGTAGGGGAATGGGTCAGGTTGGATCATTCTTCGAAGGGTTAATGTTGACTTGTTGGGCCAAATGGCCTGTTTCC
>NW_025133073.1:0-1158 GCF_004010195.1 Chiloscyllium plagiosum
TGTGTCCTGGTATATACATCATATCAAGTTAGATTGTAGATGCAGCAAGTGAATTGGAAAATAAATGGAATGTTACTGTTTCTTGCGAAGGGTATCGGGTATAATCTGAAGGATATTTTGCTGCATCTGTACAGGCCTTTTCAGAAATCGCATCTGATGTTCTGGGTGTGGTTGTAATTCCCAGAAGTGAAAAAGAGCAGCATAACTTCATAAAGTGATAGATATTTGGGACAATCTCTCATTTTTCCTTTCATCATGAATTCAATTAACTTTTCAGCAACGCTCTACAGTGATTTTGCTTTTCAGTTTGTCATCAAATGTGTGCATGTGTCAGGAGTTTTAGAAAGGGAAACATTGGTGAATAGATTTGCAATATCCAAACTGTGAGTCATCCATCCTTTCATTGTAGTTTGATTAACTTTGCTTGGGTCATTGACTTGTTAATGTTAGCAGATTAAAGAATTCTTCCTGACTTCTTCGTAACCCTGACCCAGTCTGAGACCTATATTATTGGTCATATCACCAACCCGTTTACATTAACATTTGCAGTGAGCAGTAGAAGCGTGGGACAAGGAAGGGGAATAGTGACCTGAACTATCGACCAGTGAGCCTGACGTCATTGATGGGCACGTTGTTGGAGAGAATTGTGAGGTCAATATAACGATTGATTAAGGATAGTCAACATGGCTTTGTGCATGGGGACTCACGTCTAACAAAGTTGATTGCATTTTTTGACCAGCTGACAAAGATAATTGGTGATTGTAGTGTGGTAGACGCTGTCCACACAGACTTCAGCAAGGCATTCAGCACGATTCCGCGTGGCAGACCAAGTTAGTAATGTTAGGTCATAAATAGATCCAAGATAAGCGAGCTAATTGACTACAAAATTTAGTGAAGGTAGGAGACAGAGGGTAGTAAAGGTTTGTTTTTCAGAATGGAGGCCTGTGACCAGTGGGTGCCACAGGTAGCAGCGCTGAATCCATTGTTTCTCATCATTTATATAAATGAGTTAGATGTGAGTATGCTCCTGGTTAGTATATTTGCAGATGACATCAAAATTGGAGGTGTAGTTGCCAACAAGGTTTATCTCAGAGTACAATGGGCCCTTGATCAGATGGACCAATAGGGCAAGGATGGAGTTACATTTAGATAAGTGTT
>NW_025133074.1:0-1158 GCF_004010195.1 Chiloscyllium plagiosum
ATCTATTATTAAGAGTCTAATGATGACCATGCATCATTGTCAACTTTTGGGAAAAAAACCCATCTGGTTTAGGGAAGTAAACTGCCATCCTTACCTGGTCCAGCCAACATCTGACTCCAGACCCAGCAAACAGATGGGTAATAAATGCTGGTCTCGCCAGTCACATACTCATCGTATGAGTGAATATTTAAAAAACAAGCTGAGCTGTTGAGTTTTAAATTTCTTATCGGCTGATTCCACAGGGACTGCTATTCCCAGTGCTTTCTTTAAATCTCAGTTCCTTTCTGTCAGTAATGACTTCTGGATTGTATCAAATCTTAAACTACACACCACTCTGTCTCTGATTGCATCATTTACGTTGTCTCCAAATTCACAACATTCTGCTAATGGCTTTGAAGTTGCTACAAACTGGGAGACAGATTCACCAGTTCTGGAGGATTCCTATTATTTCTTTATAAGTTTTGGAACCCGGCTTCTCTGGCTGTCCCAGACTCCTCAGGAAGTTAAAAGCCTCTTCCCATCCCATAATGCTCAAGAACACAAGGATGACTATATCTGCTTCAATTTTGTCAGCTTGAACAAAATATGAAAATCTCTCTGAGTGCGAGTACCAGCTCTCAGTATTTTCACCTCATGGTCCCCTGGAGCTAAATGTTTAAAGCTGGTTCACTTGTTCCTGTTGAAAAGAAGATTTTCCTGAGGCTGCCTGTTTCTTTTCCAACACTACACCCTGAGCTGTAACCATTTCCCTCGGTGTAGGGTAGTTGTTACTCACAGTGTCCTTTCAGGGTGGGGCCCATGGTGAGCTTCTTCTGCACTGTTCCCCTCTTCCCTCGGGTGAATTTGTTTTATTTCCTGACCGTACTTGCTTCAGTGCAGCGAGAGTGTCTTTTGATGATTTTCCTTCATTTTATCAAAATGCCTCTGAGATCTACAGTGAGGTCCATGATTCTGCTTTTCTTTCCTGATGAGTCAGTTTATCGATCCGGTCGATCTCAAAGCTGTTTTATCCTCGTCGCCAGTTTCCATCTTGTGTGACATTCCCAAGAGGGACCAGGGAGGCTGAAGTGTTAAACTGACTGAATCCACAACAGGTGGGACAAAATGGGTCTTTTTCTTTGTGGCAGGCAGTGTTGGGTACTGCAGGGATTAGTGTTT
>NW_025133075.1:0-1158 GCF_004010195.1 Chiloscyllium plagiosum
CTTTAATATTCTCAAGCATTTTCACATATCTGTTCATGAACGTTCCTCCGTCTCTCACTACCCATGATTCCAATGTCTACCAGTTGTTCATATTGAAACTGAGTTTTTCCATGTGTATTCTCTCTCAGACAATGATTTTCACGTCTACCTCAACCCCAGACCCCAACACGCATGCGTACATAACACCCCTTGCCTTGAGCTGCAGCATGGAGATGCAGGGACATTAATTTGTGGGTGTCCCACTTACTGTCACTTGCAGTATGGGCTGAAAATCTTCCCATGCTCGGCAGACATCCAGTGCAAGTGGAGCAGCAATATACTAACAAAGGTTTGCAATACTTCCCATGCTCGGCAGATAGTCCAGCCTACTGAGCAATACATTGGCATAGTCTGCACAGTTCTGCACGCTGGGTTGTTCCCTTGCCCCAGGTTATCGTGTCTGGGTTGTTTCTGGAGATTCTGGTCTGGAGATTCAACATTAGATATCACAGACGTTTTCGACTCATCCAGCAATGATTTATTCATGTTCTCATTCTTGTGATTGAAAGCACCAAGGACTAACTCCTCCAGTTAGATACATTGCTCTGTCTTGTCTTTCCTCTCCATGTTTCCAAATCATGTTCACAGTTAATGAATTGCCTGTTTCTATCTTGCATGTGAATCTCCCTGGCCTTGGTTTTTGCCTGGCGAATATATCGAGTGCTGGCATTGTGAATCACAGAAACGATTAAATGGTGTGTGTCAGGCTATTGTTTACTTCCTGGTGTGTCCCATGTGGTGTTTCATGTTGGACCAGAGGGTTTCAGCAACTTTGAGACACGTCTTTGAAACTTGGTCTGCGCCTGTCCACTGAACGCCTGTGTTTGTCCCTCTCAGCTAAAGGTGCGGTCATTAATACGAGGAAGCCCCTCGAATATCATTGTGAAGGGCCAGCTCTAGAACTTGTAGCTGAGGGGCTTCTGACTGACTCCTGTTATTGAAAAGTTAGTGGAAGTGCCGGGGATGGTTTGCTGGAGATTGTGCTGTGAGCTGCCTCAGACATTCAGGGAGACCTGAGGGGTTTGTAGCCCAACTCTGGGCGGAGCAAGGGGACTGCAGTTGCAGCATCTGTGTCTGTAATATGAACAATGAATGGAGTAGATACTGCAGGGAGGGGAA
>NW_025133076.1:0-1158 GCF_004010195.1 Chiloscyllium plagiosum
GCACACCAGTGCTCCCAACAATTTGATTCTGCTTGTGAAACTGCTGTGCATCACTGCAAGGACTGAACCCCTACCCATTCTGACAGTGCTTATAGTGGGAGAGTCGGTTGGATTTTTTTGCTTTATGCCGTCGTGCTCCACCACCCCCGCAACTTTGCTTCCAGTGGGCACTGCTGCTCGTTGAGACCAGGAGCTGTTCTCTCTAGTGTTTTCTGTCCAGTTTAAGAATTATTGGCTCTGTCTGGGAACGAGTCCCAGTCTGTAAGAAATAGCTGAATACTTCAGGGTGTCCATTCACATTCAGCAGTGACTTTGAAATTAAATTTACGGTTATGTGCCTGTGAACAACTCATCATCGAAGGATTGCCCAACTGCTTGGCAATCCATTGTTGGGAACGGTTTTCTTGAATTGATCATTTTAAAAATTCTCTTCCTTAATTTACACCTTCCGTTTCTCTCTCTGAGATGGTGGAGGACTTGAACAAAAGGCTTAAATCATTGCTATTAACTGGATTATCTTGTTTAACTTTGCCCAAGTAAATTTGCGGTATTCATAATTGTTTGTTCTTGTTCAAATTATAACTCTGGTGTGCAATATCTGTTCATCAAGTGTGGTCCTCTTGATGAAACTGCTGTGGATCACTCCCAGGACTGAGCCCTTGTGCATTCTGACTGTGTGTGCAGTGGGAGAGTCAGTGGGCTCTTTTGTTTTATGCCCTTGCCCCGCCCTGCCCCGCCGCCAACTTTGCTTCCATTGGGCGTTGCTGCTTGTTGAGCCCAGGAGCTGTTCTCTCTCAATTCTACTGTCCAGTTAAAGAATTGTTGGCACTTTCTGGGAATGACTCCCAGCCTGTAAGAAATGGCTGAATGCTTCGGGGTGTCTATTCACATTCAGCAGTGACTTTTAAATTAGATTTACAGTTACGTGTCTGTGAAAAGCTCATAGTCCAAGGATTGCACAAAGGCTTGGCAATCCATTGTGTGAAACTGTTTGTTTGAATTGGTAAGTTTTAAAAAAAAATCTTTCTTAATTTGCCGTTTAAGTTTCTGTCTCTGAAAAGGTGGGGGACTTGATCAAAGGTTTTAAATCATTGCTATTAATTAGATTATCTACTTCAACTTTGTCCTAGAAAAGTTGCCGTATTTATAATTGTTGGT
>NW_025133077.1:0-1158 GCF_004010195.1 Chiloscyllium plagiosum
GTACCTCAGTAAATGCTCCCTCAGTACCTCAGACAGTGCTCCTCCAATACCTCAGAAAGTGCTCTCTCCGTACCTCAGAAAGTGTTCCCTCAGTACCTCAGAAAGTGCTTCCTCAGTACCTCAGAAAGTGCTCCCTCAATGCCTCTGAGCGTGCTCCCTCAATACTTCACAAAATGCTCACTCAATACCTCAGATATTTCTACCTCAATACATCAGATTTTTCTCCCTCAATATCTCAGATAGTTCTCCCTCAATACCTCACATAGTGCTCCCACAATACCACAGAATGTGCTACCTCAATATCTCAGAAAGTGCTCCCTCAATACCTGAGATAGTTCTCTCACAGTACCTCGATGATGCTCCCTTAATTCCTCAGATAGTGCTCCTTCAATACCTCAGAAGGTGCTCCCTCAGTACCTCAGAAAGTGCTTCGTCAATACCTCAGAAAGTACTCCCTCAGTACCTCAGAAAGTGCTCCCTCGATACCTCTGAAAGTGCTCCCTCTATACCTCAGAAAGTGCTCCATCAGTACCTCAGAAAGTACTCCCACAATTATTCAGATAGTTCTCCCTCACTACCTCAGATAGTGCTCCCTCAATACCTCTGAAAGTGCTCCTTCAATATCTCACAAATTTGCTCCCTCAGTACCTCAGAAAGTGCTCCCTCAATACCGCAGAAAGTGATCACTCAATACCTTAGATAGTTCACCCTCAGTACCTCAGAAAGTGCTCCCTCAATATCTCAGAAAGCGCTCCCTCTGTACCTCAGTTAGTTCTCCCTCAGTACCTCAGAAAGTGCTTCCTCAATACCTCAGAAAGTGCTACCTTAATAACTCAGATAGTTCTCCCTCAGTACATCAGAAAGTACTCTCTCAGTACCTCAGAAATTGCTCCCTCTGTACCTCAGACAGTGCTCCCTCACTACCTCAGACAGTGCTCCCACAAATCCTCAGAATGTGCTCCCTCAGTACCTCAGACAGTGCTCCCTCAATGCCTCTGAAAGTGCTCCCTCAGTACCTCAGATATCTCTCCCTCAATACATCAGAAAGTGCTCCCTCAATACCTCTAACAATTCTCCTTCAAAACCTCATATAGTTCTCCCTCAATACCTCAGATAGTGCTCCTTCATTACCTTAGAAAGTGCTCCCTCATTATTTCA
>NW_025133078.1:0-1158 GCF_004010195.1 Chiloscyllium plagiosum
CTGGGGACCCAATGGGATTAGACGTTTGGGGCGAATGGCTGCCTGTTTTCCAGCTGCATATACTTGCCCATTACTTTAGAAACAGTATCAGTTTCATCAGTATGAGCCAGATGTCTTGATAACTGTCAGATTGATTGGACAAAATGGCATTACCATATTGCTGCACCCCTTGGAAGTTAAAAATCTTCAATGTCCCCACAAGGCTCCAAAATCGTGGATCATATTAAAAGCACAATGAAGAGTCAGTGGATATTAGTACGTTTTTCTTTTGATAGGATGAAAGCATATCGATTCCCAACGTCAGCTCCGAGAGAACATTAAAGACGCATTACTCCCTATTGGCCACATTTCAACACATTTAACCAATTGAACATTGAATGGCCACCCAATCGCCATTCTTCCTCACCCAATGTTTTGTTGAGACATCCAGGCAGTTTTCTAAAGGCCTCAGACGTTTTGGGAAATTTTTCACATAATTTCACTAACGTTGCTGATGGATCATTTGTTCTGTCTATGTAATTACCCATTTTAAAATTACTTCAGTTATATAGCAACTAATTAAAAAAAAACATATTACTCACTTATCAGACTTCTATAAAGCCTAATTATTTCACAAAACTTTTTTTTAAAACTTCTGTTATAAAATATCGGAATTTAACTTTTTTCTTTTTTAAAAATCACATATTTACTTTTATTACTGATTTATTGTTTATTAACTTAAGTATTATATTTTATTATATTAATAATAACCTATTATTAAAACACTTTAAATATCAAAGTTCTTTAATAACTGCCCATAATAAAACTGTTGAGGGCAACAGCTTCCGAAAACTGCTGAAAATACAAACATCCGATTTTTTTGCAACCTGGAAATATACAAAGCTCGGGAGATCGAAGTTTTTTTTAAACCGAAAAGAAACGAAGTTCAAACGGTCCGAACCCGAAAATAAACGAGAAAAGTTGAAGTAATCGAAGTTTTTCTTAAACCCACAAATTAGCAAAGTTTAGGAATACAGATTTCAACCCTCCCCTCAGAGTTCAGCAAGTTTTCAAGACCACTGTCCGGAAGTACCAAAGCACCCTCAACTTCAATTAATCTCTGCCCCTTTTTTAACATTTAAGAACTCCCCCAGACCCAACCCTTGCTAAGACCGATCC
>NW_025133079.1:0-1158 GCF_004010195.1 Chiloscyllium plagiosum
AATGAACCGTCCAGCTCAGAGAATAAACCTACGCCCAGAACCTCAAACTGAGCTACAAATCTTCTCAAATCACGCTAATAACTATAGGCGCAATATGCTAAAACGGGCCCGAAAACGGGAAACGAGCGCCACCAGCGAATATCTGTACTTCCTGCACGAATACCTAAGAAAACACGTGCTTCCTAAATGCCTTAAATGCAAATCTCCCCTTAACACCCCACTAGCTAAAGGAATAACAGAAAAAAAATAACCGGCCGGAGAATGCTTAGCGAAATTCTTAATGATGCCCACAACAGACTCCATAAATACAAATGTGAAATTTTGCACAAATCACTACTCACTCATGCAACAGACCATGAATGGGCAGATATAGTACAACAAGCTATAGATATTAGACAGCAACAAACAGAGAAAGTTAAAAAAAACTAGACCTGCGAAAAAACCTAGCAAAGTTACATAAAGTAACAACACTGACAACACAGAAGCATTAAAAAAAAAACCCTTACATATCCGACCCTTAATGGACACTGAAAAAGCCGTCTGAGGAAGAGGTTTAAATTTCATATTCCCGACTGCGGACAAGAAAGGTTTCTTCACAGCATTAGAACCAACACTGAAAGACAATTAACTCACATAAAAACATCCAGCTAACTACCAGATCGTTAGACGCACCAGCGTAAACCAAAGTAATGAAGAAAACACACTGAATACACGTGAAGGAAGAGCACCAGAAAGACGAAAAAACGAAGAAAAAAGCATTGTTATCGAACCTGCAGACTAAGGACGCTTGACAGTCATTTTAAACCAAAGAGACTACATTGAAGAAGCAAAAACACTACTTTCAGATATCAAATTGACTAACAAGTGGCTATGGACCCGAACCCACAACTAGTGAACCGAATCACAGCCCTTAACAAAAAACTTCAAGAAAGCTGTAGAAATAAATAAGATCGATTTCCAAAAAAAAAAGAAAACAAACGGATCCAACACACCACGCTTCGACGGATTAACCAAACTTCACAAACCAGCAGCTCCCCCTTAGACCCATTGTCTCGCTACCTGGAAAAGATTGGCCAAGGAGACACATCAGAGTCTAAAACACTTAGTAGAAGCCTCACGCCACTGCATCCACTCCCCCCAAGAATTTCTGAAGACCAG
>NW_025133080.1:0-1158 GCF_004010195.1 Chiloscyllium plagiosum
CAGTCTATAAGTACCATCAAGCCGAGTGATGGTTTAGTGTCGCGTGTGGGTGAACATGCCAAGGTCAGAACCATGCGTACCTAAAGCTGATGACAAACCATTAAAGCTACCGCACTTGCGTGGTTTCATTCCAAACAGCAGAATTAACATCTAATAGAGAGGACAAAATGATCCCAAGACCAACAGATCAGATCTAAGCTCTGCAGTGCTGCCACGTCCAGATATAAATGTCGGTGTACTTGTAAACAACTTACTGGAGGAGAGGACTCCAGAAATAGCCCCATCTTAAGTAAAGGAACAGCCCTGCACATCAGTGAAAAATAGAAGGATGGAGTATCTGCACCATCCTCAGCCAGAGGTGTTGAATGGATGATCCACCTCTCCCTTGTCATGAATCCCACAGAATCACAGATGGCAGTGTTCAACCAATTCTATTCGCTGCATGTGACATGAAGAAACAGCTGAACCCAGCAGATACGACAAAGACAATGGGCCCTGACACCATTCCTGCAATAGGACTGAAGACTTGTGCTGCACATAAACTGTGTCCCTGGGGAAGCTGCTTCATTCCAGCTCCAACTGTGACAACTCCCTGAAAATGTGGAAAAGTACTCAACTATATCCCGTCCCCTAATGGATGAATAATGGCATTCTGACAATTTAACACTCCCTCAGTCCCTTCACGATAATGAAATTGGTGAGAGGTCTTTTTGACAGGGCTGTCAAGCAGTACAGAAATAACCTGCACAGTGTGGTTTCGGATAGGTTTCCTATGTGGAGATGGTGCTGTTGTGGAAATGTCACTGGATTACTAATCCAATACAGGATAATGCTCTTGCAGCTGGTGGAAGTTATAAACAATTAATACAATATCAAGATCTAGAATCTGGTGTCAGTAAGAGTGACCTTCCACCAGTGTTGAGTTTAAACTTCGATCTCCTACCCCAATGTACTTTCAGGAAGTGAATCTCCCATGTTTTCCTGGTCTGACCTACGAGTGACTCCAGACACACAGACATGTGATCAACTCTTCAATGGTCTCTGAAACGGTCAAGCAAGACACTATTGTATCAAACTGCTCTGAGGTCTTAAAGGATAAAACCGGGCAGAATACCCAGCCCCAGTATCGGTACCGGAAAAGGGAATGGGAAACACAGA
>NW_025133081.1:0-1158 GCF_004010195.1 Chiloscyllium plagiosum
AAATTGTGCAGGGATGTGCAGGGATGTGCAGGCCGGGTGGGTAAGCCATGGGGAATGCTGGGATATGGGGTGAGTCTTTGTGGGATGCTCTTCAGAGGGTTGGTGTGGATTCAAACGGCCTGCTTCCACACTATAAGGTTTTTATGATTCTTAACTCCTTTTAGTATCTTAAACAGTACGATTGCTCAATCTCTAATTTTTCCTGATTTAAGTTTGTTTTACAGAGAATCACAGAGACACATTTATCAGCAAGAATTCGAAGCAAATATCTTATCAGGATCTTAGAGTGAGTCAATTCATCAGGTTTTGAAAACCATTAGATTGTCAATGTTTGTCTGTTGGAAAAGTTTGCAAACATTAGTGTACCCAGTGACAAATGGACAAGTCCTGCACCAGTTCCACAGATTGAATAGCATCCCACCATTCACAGCAGGGAGAGATTGTATCGCCACAGTGGCTCAATCCCAGCCTCAGGCGACTGTCTCTGTGGAGTTTGCACATTCTCCCTGGGTCTGTGCCAGCTCCCTCTGGGTACTCTGGTTTCTTCTCCCAATTTAAAGATGGGCGGGTTATGTGAATTGACCATGTAAAATTGCACATTGTTTTCAGGGACGTGTTGGTTAGGTGCATTAGTCAAGGGTAAATGTTCAGTAATGGGGTAGGAGAATAGGTCTGGATGTCTTTATCCCCAGAGGGTTGGTGTGGACGTGTGGACTGTAGGGATTCTATAAGTCTATTAACCCTGTCCTGTGTCTGGGTGAGGAATCAGCTGATCATCCAATATGGAGAGACATGATCTACACCACAGAAACCATGGAAATGTGCACACTGTGGGAAGGGATACAAATGTCTATACATGCTGGAAATTCATTGATGCAGTCACACTGGAGATAAATCATTCATCTACTGTTTGTGGGAAGGGATTCAATCAATCACCCGTTCTTGAGAAACAAGAATGCACTCAGTGGGGGAGTCCATTCATCTGCCCTGAGTGTGGGAAGAGATTCAGTGACTCATTCTACCTGCTGACACACCAGTGAGATCATACTGGGGAGAGGCCATTCCCCTGCTCTGAGTGTAACAAGGCATTCTCTGTTATCAACCTCTAGGCACACCAACTGGTTGACACTGAGAGACATTTCAAATGCTCACATTGAG
>NW_025133082.1:0-1158 GCF_004010195.1 Chiloscyllium plagiosum
ATTGTTTTCTTTTGAGCAGAGAAGACTGAAGGGTGAACAGGATTGAGGTGTGTAATGCAATGCGGGGAATGGACAGGGTAAACATAGAGCCGCTGTTCCCCTTGGTTGAGAGATCAAGCATGAGGGGGCATAATTTTAGAGTAAGGGACCAGAGATTCAGAGGAGATTTCAGGAAAAAACCTTTTCACTCAGAGGGTGGTGGGAATCTGGAATGCACTGCCTGGCAAGGTAGTGGAGGTCAGAAACCTTACAACCTTTAAAAGATATTTGGATGAGCATATCAAATATTATCACAGTCAAAGATATGGGACAAGTGCAGGAAATTGGGATTAGTGCACTCTTAGTGTTAGTTATATCAGTACAGACTTGATGGGCCAAAGGGCTTTTTCTGTGCTGTGTGAATCTGTGAATTGAGAAGGATGGGAACATCAAGTGTGTGGGTACAGCATTATCCCCAAGCCCCCTTCTATGTCACAGAACATCCTGACCTTAGATAATTAACATCATCCCTTCATTATTGCTGACTTAAAATCATGAAAAGCCTTTTCTAACAATAGTGTGAAAATACGTCCATCTCAAGTACAGCAACACTTCAGGAAAGTTGCTCACCACAACCTTCTCCAGGGCAATTGAGGATGACAATAAGTACTGATCTTGACAATAACACCCGCAACTGAAGAATTAATAATATAAAAAACTCTTCCCTTTTGTTGTTAATTGATAAGGAAATTAATTTTTTCACCATAACTGAGCTTATTCACTCAATCATGTTCAAAAGTGGTACAGGCTCATTCATTTTCTGTATAGTTTCTCCAAAAATTAACTGACAAGCAACTTTGCTGGATACTAAAGTCTGAGAACCTAACCTAGCTGTTAAGAATCAGCTTTATCAAACTTAAGCAAAAGCATACCTGGATTGTGTATTCAGATGGAGTAAGGGGATAATCGATTCCATTGATTGTGAAGACTACATTCGGCATGTTGGGCAGATTATTGCATTTGATGAAATACTGTACAATCGATGAAATAATTAAAAACAAGCATGAGCAGAGCATTCTCCAAGAGTCATTGGAAGAAATGTTTACGAAACTAACAAAGTCAACAACCTCATTATTGAATGTGCAGTGGTCACATCTTAAAAGTTGTCTTGGCTGACAT
>NW_025133083.1:0-1158 GCF_004010195.1 Chiloscyllium plagiosum
CAGTAAGAGCCAGCCCCTTCAGGAACAGTATCCCAGTGAGAGACAGCCCCATCAGGAACAGTATCCCAGTGAGAGACAGCACCTTCAGGAACTGTAACCCAGTGAGAGACAGCACATTCAGGAACTGTATCCCAGTGAGAGTCAGCATCTTCAGGAACTGTATCCCAGTGAGTGACTCCACCCTCAGGAACTGTGTTCCAGTGAGAGACAGCCCCTTCAGGAACAGTACGCCAATGAGAGACAGCACCTTCAGGAACTGTAACCCAGTGTGAGACAGCACCGTCAGGTACTGTATCCCAGTGAGAGACAGCACATTCAGGAACTGTATCCCAGTGAGAGTCAGCATCTTCAGGAACTGTATCCCAGTGAGAGACAGCCCCTTCAGGAACTGTATCCCAGTGAGAGAAAGCCCCTTCAGGAACAGTATCCCTGTGAGAGACAGCACCTTCAAGAACTGTATCCCAGTGAGAGATAGCCCCTTCAGGAACTGTATCCCAGTGTGTGACTCCACCTTCAGGAACTGTGTCCCAGTGAGAGGCTGCCCCTTCAGGAACTGTATCCCAGTGAGAGTCAGCCCCTTCAGGAACTGTATCCCAGTGAGAGACAGCACCTTCAGGAACTGTATCCCAGTGTGAGACAGCACCGTCAGATACTGTATCCCAGTGAGAGACAGCACATTCAGGAACTGTATCCCAGTGAGAGTCAGCATCTTCAGGAACTGTATCCCAGTGAGAGACAGCCCCTTCAGGAACTGTATCCCAGTGAGAGTCAGCCCCTGCAGGAACTGTATCCCAGTGAGTGACTCCACCTTCAGGAACTGTGTCCCAGTGAGAGACAGCCCCTTCAGGAACTGTATCCCAGTGAGAGTCAGCCCCTTCATGAACTGTATCCCAGTGAGAGTCAGCCTCTTCAGGAACTGTATCCCACTGAGAGACAGCCCCTTCAGAAACTGCGTCCAAGTGAGAGACAGCCCCTTCAGGAACTGTATCGCAGTGAGAGTCAGCCCCTTCAGGAACTGTATCCCAGTGAGTGACTCCACCTTCAGGAACTGTGTTCCAGTGAGAGACAGCCCCTTCAGGAACAGTATGCCAATGAGAGACAGCACCTTCAGGAACTGTAACCCATTGTGAGACAGCACCGTCAGGTACTGTATCCCAG
>NW_025133084.1:0-1158 GCF_004010195.1 Chiloscyllium plagiosum
AAAATATACAAATACAATTTTGTTCTCCCAGTTATGATGCTACTGTGGCACTAAATGATGGATTTTTCCCTCGTTTTTATTGAAGAGAGATTTTAAGGCAGAGGTACTGAGCAGTCTAGCTGAACCATGGGAGTAAACAGCTTGTGAGGCCTTGGGGTTTTTATAAGTTGGAATAATAGAAGCAGCCTGAATGACCCTGTGGGGGCAGGCTCCCACAGAACCAGGATTTTTTATATACGTTTCAACAGTTGCTGTTGGGTCTTGATGACGTGGAATCTATTTGTCCCTCTCTCAGTTACAGCCAAAAGCTGGGGGTTCTCTTCCTGTTCTTGCAGTTGGATCTGAGACAGTCTGTTTTCTGAATTTACATTTTGCCAAGGGTGTATTTATGGGATATTACTCTATTGGAACAGTTAATTAGAAATAGTTACTGCTTCAATTATTCTGTTATGTTTTCCAATAGAATTAAGTTAATTTGTTGTATTTTAACGAAAGTGGATGAATATCATGTCTTGAAATGGTTAAAGGTGGATAACTCCCCAGGACCTGATCAGGTGTACCCAACAACTCTGTGGGAAGCTAGAGAAGCGATTGCTGGGCCTTATTTGTGTCATCGATAGTCATAGGTGAGGTGCCGGAAGCCTGGAGATTGGCTAACGTGGTGCCACTGTTTAAGAAGGGCGGAAAAGACAAACCTGGGAACTATAGACTGATGAGCCTGACCTCGGTGGTGGGCAAGTTGTTGGAGGGAATCCTGAGGGACAGGATGTACATGTATTTGGAAAGGCAAGGATTGATTTGGGATAGTCACATGGCTTTGTGCGTGGGAAATCATGTCTCATAAACTTGATTGAGTTTTTTGAAGAAGTAACAAAGAGGATTGATGAGGGCAGAGCGGTGAGCGTGATCTATATGGACTTCAGTAAGGCATTCAACAAGGTTCCCCATGGGAGACTGATTAGCAAGGTTCGATCTCATGGAATACAGGGAGAACTAGCCATTTGGAGACAGAACTGGCTCAAAGGTAGAAGATAGAGAGTGGTGGTGGAGAGTTGATTTTCAGACTGGAGGCCTGTGACCAGTGGAGTGCCACAAGTATCCATGCTGGGCCCTCTACTTTTTGTCATTTACATAAATGATTTGGTTGCGAGCGTAAGA
>NW_025133085.1:0-1158 GCF_004010195.1 Chiloscyllium plagiosum
ACAATGTGATTAGGCACTATTTAGGAAGCATAGAAGGGAGAAGGAAACTGAAGGGGATAGGCACATAAGAAATGTGGAGCTTATTCAAGGAAAAGGTACCGTGTGTACTAGATAGGTATGTACCTGTCAGGCAGGGAGGAAGCTGTAGAGTGCGGGAGCCATAGTTTATGAAGGAAATGGAATCTCTGGTCAAGAGAAGAAGAATGCTTATTTTAGGATGAGATGTGAAGGCTCAGTTAGGGCGCTTGATGGTTACAAGGTAGTCAGGAAAGACCTAAAGGGAGAGCTCAGAAGAGCGTGGAAAAGACATGAGAAGATGTTGGCGGATAGAATCAGGATAAACCCTAAGGCTTTCTGTAGGTATTTAAGGAATACATGAATGACGAAAGTAAGATTAGGGCCAATCAAGGATAGTAGTGGAAAGTTGTGTGTGGAGTCAAAGGGGATAGGGGAAGCACTAAATGAATGTTTTTCAACAATATTTTCAACATTTTCTGGCAAATGACAATGTTGTCGAGGAGATTACTGATATACAGGCTATTCGACTAGTTGGGATTGAGGTTCACAAGGAGGAGGTATTAGAAATCCTGCAGAGTGTGAAAGTCCGTAAGTCCCTTGGGCCGGATGGGATTTATCCTAGGATCCTCTGGGAAGCCAGGGAGGAGATTGCCGAGTCTTTGGCATTGATCTTTAAATCGTCATTGTCTACAGGAATAGTGCCAGAAGACTGGAGGATAGCAAATGTCGTTCCCCTGTTCAAAAGGGGGAGTAGAGACAACCCTGGTAATTATAGACCAGTGAGCCTTACTTTAGTTGTTGATAAAGTTTTGGAAAAGATTATAAGAGATAGGATATATAATCATCTAGGAAAGAATAAATTGATTAGGGATAGTCAGCACGGTTTTGTGAAGGGTAGGTCGTGCCTCACGAACCTTATTGAGTTCTTTGTGAAGGTGACCAAACAAGTAGATGAGAGTAAATGGATTGATGTGGTTTATATGGATTTCAGCAAGGCGTTCGGTAAGGTTCCCCACAGTGGGGTATTGTACACAATGCGGAGTAATGGGATTGTGGGAGATATAGCAGTTCGGATCAGAAATTAGCTTGCTGAAAGAAGACAGAGTGTCGTTGTTGATGAGAAATGTTCATACTGGAGTC
>NW_025133086.1:0-1158 GCF_004010195.1 Chiloscyllium plagiosum
CCAACACATTATAGCAGCAAATAGAGTGCGCAGGGCACTCCGGAGTAATGTAGAGAACAAATGTGACCCAGAGGTGAAACATCGGAGAAAATCAATGGCTTTGCTTTTCGCTATTTCTGCCAATTTCATTCTTTTATGGATGACGTACACGGTGCATTCGGTAAACTGGCCAGTAACAAACCTTAACTATGCGGACAGATATTACAGTCACCCGATATACATCACCCAACAAGTTGGGTTTATGCTGCAGCTTCTCAGTTCATGTACGAACACGTGCATCTATGGGTTGACACAGAGAAAATTCAGACAGGAGCTGGTGAGAGGGGTAATGTATTTCGTAACCCTGAATGGGAGATTATTCAACAGGTGACTAGCTCTGACAGTGAGGCAGACTGATCTATTTATAACTCACTGTTTTATACAGCCCTCCTGGAAAATATCAGAGCATTGAATGACAAATATAAGATTGGTTATCTGTGACAAAAACTTGATCAAGTCTGTGTAAAGCCTAAAATTGATAATTTTTATTAAAATTGCAATAAAAAATATATTTTGTGTGTCAGTGCTTGTGTAAATGAAGTGTTTGAATTGCTGCAGGTCATGCTGAGAGACTGTAGCGAGCTGCTGTGTAAAACAATCCAAGCCACTCATCATCCTGACTTGGAAATATACTGCTGTTGCTTCAGAGTCACTGGGTAAACGTCCTGGAATTCCCTCCATCAGGGCATTGTGAGTCTACCCACAGCACACGGACTGCAGCGGTTCAAGAAGGCAGCTCCCCACCACCTTCTCAAGGGGGCAACTAGGGACAGGTCATACTTACTGTAAATGAATGAAAGAAAGCAATTCTGAAGAAGCTTCACATTTGACTCAAAACATTGACTCAATTCCCTTCCCTTTCAGATCCTGCCTGACATGTGGATATTTTTCCAGCGATTTCTGTTTTCATTTCTTGTTTCCAGAATCGACAGTGATTTTACTTGACCTTTGACCTGGAGGTGAATGAACAGTTTCCTGAGCAGTTGTGCGGGGAGGGGGAGGTTTGATAGTGTCATAGAAAACAGACCTTCTTCAGGATGGATGAAGTGTTTGATGAACCACTGAAGTGCTAACAAGGAGGGGGGAAATCACTCTATTTACTACCATTCTGTTGTGACA
>NW_025133087.1:0-1158 GCF_004010195.1 Chiloscyllium plagiosum
CCTCACTGTCACTCTCTCTCTAACCATCACTGTTACTCTCTAATCCTCACTGTCAGTCTCTCTCTAATCCTCACTGTCACACTCTCTCTAATCCTCACTGACACTTACACTGTAGTCCTCACTGTCACTCTCTCTCCAATCCTCACTGTCACTCTCTGTCACCCTCACTGTCACTCTATCTCTAACCCTCACTGTCACTCTCTCTCTAATCCTCACTGTCACTATCTCTCTAATCCTCACTGTCACTCCCTCTAATCCACACTGTCATTCTCTTATCCTCACTGTCACTCTCTCTAATCCTCACTGTCACTCTCTACCTAACCCTCACTGTCATTCTCTAATCCTCACTGTCACTCTCTCTCTAATCCTCACTGTCACTCTCTGATCCTCACTGTCACTCTCTCTCTAACCCTCACTGTCACTCTCTCTCTAATCCTCACAGTCACTCACTTTGTAATCCGCACTCTCACTCTCCAATCTCACTGTCACTCGCTCTCTAATCCTCACTCTCTCGCTCCATAATCCTCACTGACACTCTCTCTCTAATCCTCACTGTCACTATCCAATGCTCAGTCACTCTCTCTCTAAGCTTCATTGTCACTCTCTAATCCTCACTGTCACTCTCTCTCTCATCCTCCCTGTCACTCTCTCTAATCCTCACTGACACTTACACTCTAATCCTCACTGTCACTCTCTCTCCAATCCTCACTGTCACTCTCTGTCACCCTGACTGTCACTCTCTCTCTAACGCTCACTGTCACTCTCTCTTTAATCCTCACTGTCACTCTCTATCTAATCCTCACTGTCACTCTCTCTCTAATCATCACCGTCACTCTCTAATCCTCCGTGTCACTCTCTCTCTAATCCTCACTGTCACTCTCTCCCTAATCCTCACTGTCAATCTCTAATCCTCACTGTCACTCACTATCGAATCCTCACTGTCACTCATTCCCTAATCCTCACTGTCACTCTTTCTAATCCTCACTGTCACTCTCTCTCTAATCCTCAATGTCCCTCTCTAATCCTCACCGTCACCCTCTCTCTAATCCTCACTGTCACTCTCGCTCTAATCCTTACTGTCACGCTCACTCTAATCCTCACTGTCACTTTCTAATCCTCAGTCACTCTCTCTCTATTCTTCATTGTCACTCTCTTATC
>NW_025133088.1:0-1158 GCF_004010195.1 Chiloscyllium plagiosum
CCTTGCTTTAACAAGGCCGTGTCTCCATGCTTTCACAATGCCATGTCTCAATACTTTAACAATGCCGTGTCTCCATGCTTTAACAAAGCTGTGTGTCCACCCTTTAAGAAAGCTGTGTCTCCTTGCTTGAACAAGGCCGTGTCTCCATACTTTAACAATGCCGTGTCTCCATACTTTATCAATGCCCTGTCTCCATGCTTTAACAATGCTGTATGTCCATATTTTAACAATCTATGTCTCCCTGCGTTTGCAATGTCATGTCTCCATACTTTAACAAAGCTGTATCTCCTTGCTTTAATAATTCGAAGCGTCCGTGCTTTAACAATGCCGTGTCTCTGTGCTTTAACAATGCCGTGTCTACATGCTTTAACAATGCTGTGTCTCCATGCTTTAACAAAGCTGTGTCTCCGTGCATTAACAATAACAAGTGTCCAGCCTTTCACAATGCTGTGTCTCCATACTTTAACAATGCTGTGTGTCAATGCGTTAACAATGCCGTGTCCCCATGTTTTATCAATGCTGTGTGTCCAAGCATTAACAATGCAGTGTCTCCATGCTTTAACAATGCCGTGTCTCCATGCATTAACAATGCCATGTGTCCATGCTTTAACGATGCCATGTGTCCATGCTTTAACAAAGCTGTGTCTCCAAGGTTTAACAATGCAGTGTGTCCATGCTTTCACAATGCTGTGACTCCATGATTTAACATGGCTGTGTGTCCATGCTTTAACAAATCTGTGTCTCCATGCTTTAACAATGCCGTGTGTACATGCTTTAACAATGCCATTTGTCCATGCTTTAACAATGCCGTGTGTCCATGGTTTGACAATGCCATGTCTCCACGCTTTAATAAAGTCGTGTCTCTATGCTTTAACAATGCTGTGTCTCATTGCTTTAACAAAATTGAATCTCCATGCTTTAACAATTCCCTGTCTCCATGATTTAACAATGCTGTGTCTCCATGCTTTAACAATGCCGGCTCTCCATGCATTAACAATGCCATGTGTCCATGCTTTAACGATGCCATGTGTCCATGCTTTAACAAAGCTGTGTCTCCAAGCTTTAACAATGCCGCGTGTCCATACTTTCACAATGCTGTGACTCCATGCTTTTACAAAGCTGTTGGTCCATGCTTTAACAAAGCTGTGTCTCCATGCT
>NW_025133089.1:0-1158 GCF_004010195.1 Chiloscyllium plagiosum
CCACTATAAAAGAACTATGAACCTGCACTCCAAAGTCTCTTTGTTGAGCAACACTCCCCAAGATTTGCCATGAGTGTATAAGTCCTGCTCTGATTTGCCTTTCCAAAATGCAGCACCTCACATTTATCTAAATTACACTCCATCTGCCACTCCTTGGCCCATTGGCCCATCTGGACATGATCTTGTGTAATCTGAGGTAACCTCCATTTTGATGTCATCTGAAAACCTCCGAACTATACCTCCTATGTTCACATCTAAATCATTTGTGTAAATGACGAAAAGAAATGGATCCAGCACCAATTCATGTGGCACACCACTGATCAAAGGCCTCCAGTCTGAAAATCAGCCCTCCACCACTACCCTCTGTCTTCTATCATTTGAGCCAATACTGTATCTAAGTGGCTGGTTTTCCCTGAATTCCATGAGATCTAACCTTGCTAACCAGTCCACCATGAGGAACCTCGTCGAACACCTTACTGAAGTTCATGTAGATCACACCCACTACTCTGCCCTCATCAATCTTCTTCATAAGCACAAAGTCATGCTGACTATCCCTAAACAGTCCTTGTCTTTCCAAATATATTCCCTCCAACAACCTGCCCGCCATCGATGTCAGGCTCACCAGTCTATAGTTCCCTGGCTTTTCCTTACCATCTTTCTTAAATAGTGCCACGACATTAGCCAACCCTCAGTCTTCCAGCACTTCACCTGTGACGATCAATGACATAAATGTCTCAGCAAGGGGCCCAGCAATCACTTCCCGAGTTTCCTACAGAGTTTGAGGGTGCACCTGATCACATCCTGGGCATTTATCCACTTTTATGCATTTTAAGCCCAGCTCCTCCTCCTCTGTAATATGAATATTTTTAAGATGTCACTATTTCTTTCCCCACGTTGTATTATCTTTATGTCCTTCTCCACAGTAAACATTGATGCGAAATATTCATTTAGTATCTCCCCAATCTCCTGTGGTTTTAAACATAGGCTGCCTTGCTGATCTTTGAGGGGCCCTATTCTCTCCCCAGTTACCCTTTTGTCCGTAATGTATTTATAAAATCCCTTTGGATTCTCCCTCACCTTATTTGCCGATGTTACCTCATGTCCCCTTTCAGCCCTCCTGATTTTCCTTTTAAGTATACTCCTACTGCATTTATGCTC
>NW_025133090.1:0-1158 GCF_004010195.1 Chiloscyllium plagiosum
ACACCACTGAATATCAAGGACCTCCCCTTTATCTCACTGCTCTCACTGCTGGAATACACAGCTCCTGTTGAAGCTTTAATCAGACAGTAGAGGATTCTCTCAGGCGCTCTGTCAGACTGCATGCTCCTTCGCACAGGTTTCCAAGAGGGCACATGGAGCAAACGGCCGTGTGGATATTGGGGATTCAGGGACAGATTTTCCCTTTGCTGGATTAGAGCTCTGGCCACGTTAATAAACATGAACTTAAGTGATTCAGTATCTTATTATGAATTCTTTTCATTTTACAATTTTAACTGAAATTCAATTTACTCTTGTTTAACTTTCTTATATCTTTAGTATTCATGAAAACTGTGCAACACGTCCTCGGATGTAGGAATGGTGAAGGTTGATGATGAGTGCAGTAGGTTTCATGTTATCTGTATGAATTTTCAGAAGGAAGTTGGTGGAGTGTCTTTGAATCAAAGTCTGTGCCGAATTGAAGCCGACAGAATGAAAAGCCCTGTGACAGCGATAATGCAACATTGTCTGTAAACAGGACAGTGACCCACCAAAACGCAGCTTTGAATCAAGTCTAATTTGCGCAACATTTTTCTGTATGATTTTCCTGAACGTGGTGCTCCAATAGTCACAGGTCAATGTCAATTCCTGCTCCACTGCCTTAACTTTAATTTCAGAATTACAACAAAAGTAGAACAGGTTGGTCGAAGGTCCCAGATGTACGAGTAGCGCACGTTACAGGTTGGCGTTCTGCTGCTCCCGTGGAGCAATTCATCATCACTGAACAGCCTGTGAAATGCTGCAGCTGGAATTACAATTATTATCTAAAGCTGTTTTTCCTGATGTTGATCAGGGATCATTGGTGCACCGGCCTGAAGTGTATTTGAAAAATAACGTCGAATAAAGCAGCATTTATAATAAAACTCCATCTTCTGATTTGTGGGATTATTCTGCATTTGGAAAATGAGGCAATTATCAGCCGGAAAGCTTTCCATATTCCCCAGGCGATTATCCATCTGTGGATCGAGAAACAGAGGTAAAGTTTTAGCATGATGAGATTTTTCAAATCGTTGACCCTCCACTGTATTCCATTCTTGGAAAGGCTGTGAAACACGTTTCATATTATCTCATTTGTTGCAAAGTCGCACAGTTCATGAAACT
>NW_025133091.1:0-1158 GCF_004010195.1 Chiloscyllium plagiosum
TTCATGTGTAAGTCACAAAACCCTTTTTTTTAAGTTGCATTCTCGGGTTAGCTGTTCACAATGGTGATAGCTAGACAAGATGTTGAAGGTGTTAGCCCCCTGTGTTCTCTGTCTATGACCTGATGTTTAGATTGATTCCAATCTAAAAAGTGAAATAACAGAGTTTTACATAAATTCGTGCAGTTTTTGAGCTCAGAGTTCGACATGAATCTATGTGGTTTTTGAGCAAAGTGCAATGTAACTCTGAAAGTACTAAACACATTCACCACACAAAATATATTTGTGTGCATGTGGGTCTTTGTCTGTCTGTGTGTGTGTCTGTCTGGGGTGGGAGTTGTGAGTGTGAGAAAGTGTGTGTGTGTGTGTAGTGAGTGCAGAGTGTCTTAAGACTGTGAGGGGATGCATGTGTGGGAGTCTGTGTGTCTATAAGTGTGTGTGTGGGTGTCTGTGTGCGCATCTGTGTGCATCTGTGTCCGTGTGCATGTGAGTGTGTGTGTGTGTGTAGGAATATCTATGTGTGTGTGTGTGTGTGTGTGTGTGTGTGTGTAGTACAATGGTGATCACCTGTAATGTGACATGAACCCAAGGTCCCAGTTGAGGCCTATGGGTACCGAACTTAGCTATCAGCCTCTGCTCAGCCACTTTCCTCTGCTGCCTCTCGCGAAGTCCACCTTGAAGGATGATCACCCGAAGGTCCGAGGCTGAATGTCCTGGGCCACTGAAGTGTTCCCCAACTGGGAGGGAACCCTCCTGTCTGTTGATTGTTGTGCGTTGCCCATCCATCCGTTGTCGTAGCCTTTGCTCAGTTTCCCCAATGTACCATGCCTCTGGGCATCCCTGCCTGCAACGTATACGATAGACAATGTTGGCTGAGTCACATTTGTACCTGCCATGTACACGGAGGGAGGTGTTTCCACGCGTAATCGTGGTATCTCTGTCCACAATCCGAAACGTTTTGCAGCGTCCACCGTGACAGGGTTGTATGGAGTTGTCCTGAGAGCCGGGCAGTTTATTACCCAATAAACTCAACATTACCCAACCAACATGCTTAGACATGCACACACCCATACATTCAATTTAAGGAGTATTTACAAACACAGAGAAACACATATTCACAAGGAAAGAAATAATGAACAGTTGCATTACTAACATTAATTA
>NW_025133092.1:0-1158 GCF_004010195.1 Chiloscyllium plagiosum
GTAGCAGTATTTAAATGCACCAATGTCTCCCCAGTGTAGCAGTATTTAAATACACCAATATCTGCCCAGTGTAGCAGTATTTAAATGCACCAATGTCTCCCCGGTGTAGCAGTATTTAAATACACCAATATCTCCCCAGTGTAGCAGTATTTAAAAACACCAATGTCTTCCCGGTATAGCAGTATTTAAATGCACCAATGTCTCCCCGGTGTACCAGTATTTAAATACACCAATATCTCCCCGGTGTAGCAGTATTTATATGCACCAATATCTCCCCGGTGTAGCAGTACTTAAATACACCAATGTCTCCCCGGTGTAGCAGTATTTAAATACACCAATGTCTCCCCCGTGTAGCAGTATTTAAATGCCCCAATGTTTCCCCGGTGTTGCAGTATTTAAATGCACCCATGTCTCCCCGGTGTAGCAGTATTTAAATACACCAATGTCTCCCCGGTGTAGCAGTACTTAAATGCACCAATATCTCCCCGTTGTAGCAGTATTTAAATACACCAATGTCTCCCCGGGGTAGCAGTACTTAAATGCACCAGTGTCTCCCCGGTGTAGCAGTATTTAAATACACCAATGTCTCCCCGGTGTAGCAGTATTTAAATGCCCCAATATCTCCCCAGTGTAGCATTATTTAAATACACCAATGTTTCCCCGGTGTAGCAATATTTAAATGCACCAATGTCTCCCCGGTGTAGCAGTATTTAAATGCATCAATATCTCCCCGGTGCAGCAGTATTTAAATACACCAGTGTCTCCCCGGTGTAGCAGTATTTAAATGCACCAATGTCTCCCTGGTGTAGCAGTATTTAAATGCACCAATGTCTCATCAATGTAGCAGTATTTAAATGCACCAATGTTTCCCCAGTGTAGCAGTATTTAAATACACCAATGTCTCCCCGGTATAGCAGTATTTAAATGCACCTATGTCTCCCCGGTGTAGCAGTATTTAAATACACCAATGTCTCCCCGGTGTGGCAGTATTTAAATACACCAATGTACCCCGGTGTAGCAGTATTTAAATGCACCAATGTTTCTCCGGTGTGGCAGTATTTAAATACACCAATGTTTCCCCGTTGTCGCAGTATTTAAATACACCAATGTCTCGCCGGTGTAGCGGTATTTAAATGCACCAATGTCTCCCTGGTGTAG
>NW_025133093.1:0-1158 GCF_004010195.1 Chiloscyllium plagiosum
ATCGAAACCAAAACTGTTGCGCAATTTTGAGCAGCTTATTCACTGGAAATTAGTAATGCAAATATTGTGGGTGTTGCAGTAATACTGGATGACCTAAAATTGCATCTAATCTTCGTTAACTAAATGATTGCTAATGCTGTGAAAAATAAATTTCATAAGTGTATATGAGGTAGGTTGAAGAGTATGTGTGAATCAAAGTAGAGAACAGGTTATTTCGGGCGTGGTGTTGTGTCAGAAGGACTAATTAATTCCCATGCTCTGAGGCAGCTTTGGGGCAATCGTGACATTAATATGCTGCATTTTACACGGCGTCTGCAAACAATATACAATTTTTGAATATTACACTCAAAACAGGTTATTTCGGGCGTGGTGTTGTGTGGTCAGAAGGACTAATTACTTCCCATGCTCTGAGGCAGCTTTGGGGCAATCGTGACATTAATATGCTGCATTTTACACGGCGTCTGCAAACAATATACAATTTTTGAATATTACACTCAAATATCATGGAAACCCGAAGGCTAGAAGGTCAAGTGAATTGGAAAAATACAATATGACATTTAGTGTGAGTAAAACAATTTTTGTTAGTGATGGAAATACTGTAAAGTCTGAAAAATACGTATATATCACTAAGTTACAGACACCAAATAAAGGGAAGGTGACTCATTGATGGTTTCTGTAAGAAATTAATGATTGCATTAAAACCCGAAGGCTAGAAGGTCAAGTGAATTGGAAAAATACAATATGACATTTAGTGTGAGTAAAACAATGGTTGTTAGTGATGGAAATACTGTAAAGTCTGAAAAATACATATATATCACTAAGTTACAGACACCAAATAAAGGGAAGGTGACTCATTGATGGTTTCCATAAGAAATTAATGATTGCATTAAATCTAAGGAAGCAGCTTCAGAAGAATTCCAGATATTGTGCAAATCTGAACATACAGACAGTTTTACTTTTCTGAAAATAAGGACGAAGAAAGTGTTAAGGAAATCAAAAAGAACATGAATACAAATAAACAGGAAACACAAAGACTGCTCAAATCTACGATCCATATACCAAAATAAAAAAAAAGTAAGACCAAATGTGGAAATTTGTAAGGTATAGGAGAATTTAACGTGGGGAAAAAGGAAATGGCAGAGAAACTAACCAGCTACT
>NW_025133094.1:0-1158 GCF_004010195.1 Chiloscyllium plagiosum
CCCAGCACAGACCCCTGGACCAAGCACAGACTCTCAGACCCAGCACAGACACCTGGCCCCTGCACAGACTCCTGGCCCCAGCACAGACTCCGAGACCCAGCACAGACTCTCAGCCCCAGCACAGACTCCTGGACCCAGCACAGACTCCCGGCCCCAGAACAGACTCCAGGCCTCAGCACAGTCTCCCAGACCTAGCACAGACTCTCAGCCCCAGCACAGACTCCTGGCCCCAGCAAATATTCCGGGCCCCAGCACAGACTCCCGGCCCCAGCACAGACTCCCGGCCCCAGCACAGACTCCCGGTCCCAGCACAGACTCCCGGCCCCTGCACAGACTCCCGGCCCCCGCACAGACTCCCGGCCCCCGCACAGACTCCCGGCCCCCGCACAGACTCGCAGCCCCAGCACAGACTGTCAGCCCCAGCACAGACTCCAGGCACCAGCACAGACTCTCAGACCCTGCAGAGACTCCTCGTCCCTGCTGAGACTCCTGGCCCCAGCACAGATACTCAGCCCCAGCACAGATTCCTGGCCCCAGCACAGTCTCCCAGATCTAGCACAGACTCTCAGCCCCAGCAAAGACTCCTGGCCCCAGCAAAGACTCCTGGCCCCAGCACAGACTCCCAGACACAGCACAGACTCCCAGACACAGCACAGACTCCCAGACACAGCACAGACTCTCAGCCCCAGCACAGACTCTCAGCCCCAGCACAGACTCTCAGCCCCAGCACAGACTCCTGGCCCCTGCAGAGACTCCTGGGCCAGCACAGACTCTCAGCCCCAGCACAGATTCCTGGCCCCAGCACAGACTCCCGGCCACTGCACAGATTCCCGGCCCCAGCACAGACTCCCAGACCCAGCACAGACTCTCAGCCCCTGCACAGACTCTCAGCCCCTGCACAGACTCCCAGAGACAGCAAAGACTCCCAGACACAGCACAGACTCCCAGCCCCAGCACAGACTCTCAGCCCCAGCACAGACTCCTGCCCCCAGTACCAACTCCTGGCCCCTGCACAGACTCTCAGCCCCAGGACAGACTCCAGGCCCGAGCACAGACTCTCAGCCCCTGCAGAGACTCCTGGTCCCTGCACAGACTCTCAGCCCCAGCACAGACTCCCAGAGACATCAAAGACTCCCAGACACAGCACAGACTCCCAGG
>NW_025133095.1:0-1158 GCF_004010195.1 Chiloscyllium plagiosum
AATCCCATGTGATCGAACTTTGAAAATTAGTTTTCCATGCAGAACCGTTTCAAAGGCTTTACTAGAGTCAAACTAAACAATGTCTAATACCCTGCCTTCATTGTTTTTCTTGGTGACTAACTTAAAAAAACCTCAATCAAGTTTGTGAGACACCCTCTTACATAACTATACTGAATAACCCTAATCATTCCTCAGCTCTACAAAAATATACCAATCCTAATCTTCAGAATCACCTCCAACAGCTTCCACACCTCTGAAGTCAGGCTCAGAGGTCTACAGTTCCCAGGCTTCTCCTTATATCCCTTATTTAACAAAAGTGCAACATTAGCCATTCTCCAGTCATCAGGCAGCTCACCCGTTGTTGTCAGTTGTTCAGATATTTCCTCCAATTTGCCCCCAATTTCCTCCCACCCAAACTGTTCCCATACCATCACTTTAGTTCCTTTTCCTATCTAACGTGCCAAGAAAATGTCAAGTGTTGCTCGATTTCTGACAGAAATATTGCATATTGTTAAAGAATATTGTCTTGAACTCATTTCATAAACTTTGAATCAGTCACACATTTCACACTATGGTAGTCTTAGTCAATGTTTGAATAAAATGAATCACCCACTATTACAACATTATTCTGACTTTATATCAGAGATCTCTCTGTCTATTTGTTACTTAAGTTCTGTCTGAATATTGCAACGTCTATAGTGCCATTCAACTAAGATGATTTTTTTAATACTTTGAAAACACAATTTCTTTTGAAAAAAAGCTCTAATCCGCAATTTAATAATAGATCTTTTTTGTTTATTTGTTCCGAGAATGTAGGTATTTTCCCAGAAGGCAGGTGAGAGCCAGTCACATTGCTGTGGGTCTGGAGTCATATGTTGGCTAGACCAGGTGAGGTTGATAGTTTCCTTCCCTAAACGACAATAGTGAACCAAATGTCTTTTTTCTTGTAACAATCGACAATCGTTTCATGGTCATCATTAGACTTTTCAGTCTTAATTTTGTTGAATTCAGATGGCACCATCAGCCATGTTGGGATTCTAACCCTAATCCTCGGTACATTACACATACTACTCGTCTGTCAAGAATGCCATTCGGCCATTGCCTCCCTTTTTACTAAGGTTCAATACAAAAAGGTCAGTCATTCTACGTGTACAATTT
>NW_025133096.1:0-1158 GCF_004010195.1 Chiloscyllium plagiosum
TATACATTTCTATACTATAATGCTGGGAAAATTGTCAGTCTTATCTGCAGAATCAGGATATTTATAAAAAAACACTCAGTGGCTGACAACTGTCACCTTTACAAATTCAAAAGGACTTTATTGACTGTAATGCTGCGTCCGTTGCTCTCAGCTGGTAGAAAGCTGTGCGTAAATGATAGCCTTTTCTTGTTTCCTTCCTGTCAGTTTGCAGCAATGTCGAATGGAGAATTGTTCCTTTCAGTGTCTAACTCAGCATGTGTCTCCATTTGTCTCTATTTGTCTCTGTGCATCCACCTCACCCTCTTTCTCTTTCACATTCTCCAACACTCTGTCTGTGCATACAGCTCATTACCTATTTCTGCTCGATTAAAAGTGTGACATTTCGAGACAGTTTGAGTATGCAGCTGCTGAGAAGATTGTTGCTCATTGACTGGAGTGTGTAGATCGGGGCTCACATTCTCCGGATAATGTGTCTGTCAATTCGATCTCAGATCAGGCGACGTTTCTTCCTCAAACATTTGTGACTGTTTCGAATTCAAAGTAGAATTCTGAATCCACCTTAAGAAAAAAACGCAAGTCTACGACAACTAAAGAAGCACAACGATGTATACACTGTTGGTTTAAATGAATGAACTTTGACATGAGAGAATGAGAGTGATCAGCTGGTGGTGTCTCGGTCATTACCACAAACTTCCCCGGCAAATCTGCAACACCTCCTGTGTAATCTCGTTATTCCTACCAAACTGGGAATGAAGGAGGGGGAGAAAGAGGATAAGAAGCAGAAGTGCTTGTGGAATAACGGAAAGAAACCACAGACTTTATTGATAGTTCGGGACTAAAAAAAAAGTCACTGTTGTAACTTAACCTGGTCTCCAATTCATAACAGGGTGAATGTCCAAAAAGGCGCTGACTTGGTTGACACGGCAGTTGTAACGAGTTGAAACACCAAGCCCAAATACGAATGCAACAAACAGGCACCGCTGGGAATTGAACCCAGGATCGCCTGTTTATTAGACAGGCGCTTTAACCAACTAAGCCACGGCGCCGCACGTCTCGGGAATTTACTCATCCCGACTGTGAAGTTGGTTAAGCACTTCTTCACAGTACTTGGAAATGTGTTTTCGCATCAATGTTGCTCACAGAGAATTGCAATCAGTC
>NW_025133097.1:0-914 GCF_004010195.1 Chiloscyllium plagiosum
GTGTCAGTGACTGTGGATCTGGTTTATATCAGACAGGGGCAGATTAGTGTCAGAGTCTGTGGTGGTGGTTTATATCAGTCAAGGGGAAATTGTTGTCAGTGACTGTGGAGCTGCTTTATATCAGACAGGGGGAGATTGGTGTCAGTGACTGTGAGGCTGCTTTATTTCAGACAGGGGGAGATTGGTGTCAGTGACAGTGGGTCTGCTTTATATCAGACAGGGAGAGATTGTTTTCAGTGTCTGTGGGGCTGGTTTATATCAGACTGAGGGAGATGGTGTCAGTGACTGTGAGGCTGGTTTATATCAGACAGGTGGAGATTTGTGTCAGTGAATGTGGGACTGGTTATATCAGACAGGGGGAGATTTGTGTCAGTGACTGTGGGACTGGTTATATCAGACAGGGAGACATTGGTGTCAGTGCCTGTGGGGCTGGTTCATATCAGACAGGGGGAGATTGTTGTCAGTGACTGTGGGGCTGGTTCATATCAGACAGCAGGAGATTGGTGTCAGTGACTGTGGGTCTGGTTTATATCAGACAGGGGGAGATTGAGGTCAGTGTCTGTGGGGCTGGTTTATATCAGACAGGTGGAGATTGGTGTCAGTCTCTGTGGGGCTGGTTTATATCAGACAGGGGGAGATTGTTGTCAGTGTCTGTGGGGCTGTTTTATATCGACAGAGGGAGACGGGTGTCCGTGACTGTGGGTCTGGTTTATATCAGACAGGGGGAGATTGGTCTCAGAATCTGTGGGGCTGGTTAATATCGGACCGGTGAATATTGGTGCCTGTGTGTGTGAGGCTGGTTTATATCAGACAGGGTGAGATCGTTGTCAGTGACAGTGGGTCGGTTTATATCAGACAGGCAGGGATTGGGGTCCGTGTCTTTGGGGCTGGTTTATATCAGACAGGTGGAGATT
>NW_025133097.1:1038-1158 GCF_004010195.1 Chiloscyllium plagiosum
TGAGGGGCTGGTTTATATCAGACAGGCAGAGATTGGTGTCATTGACTGTGGGGCTGGTTTATATCGGACAGGGGGAGATTGGTGTCAATGTCTGTTGTTGAAACTTTATTGCTGGAACAG
>NW_025133098.1:0-1158 GCF_004010195.1 Chiloscyllium plagiosum
TATGACAGTGATAGCTGCTGGTCTCCATGCTGTAATATGACAGTGATAGCTGCTGGCGCCCTCCCTGCAGTATTACAGTAATAGCTGCTGGTGTCCTCTCTGCAGTATTACAGTGATAGCTGCCAGTGTCGTCCCTGCAGTATTACAGTGATAGCTGCTGTTGCCCTCCCTGCAGTATTACAGTAATAGCTGATGGTGTCCTTGCTGCAGTTTTACAGTGATAGTTGCTGGTGTCCTTCCTGCAGTATTACAGTGATAGCTGCTGGTGTCCTCCCTGCAGTATAACAGTGATAGCTGCTGGTGTCCTCCCTGTAGTATGACAGTGATAGCTGCTGGTGCCCTACCTGCAGTATTACAGTGATAACTGCTGGTGTCCTCCCTGCAGTGTTACAGTGATAGTTGCTGGTGTCCTCCCTGCTGTATTGCAGAGTTGGCTGCTGGCGCCCTCGGTGCAGTATTATAGTGATAGCTGCTGGTGCCCTCCCTGCATTATTACAGTAATAGCTGCTGGTGTCCTATTGAAGTGTTACAGTGATCGCTGCTGGTGCCCTCCCTGCAGTATGACAGTGATAGCTGCTGGTGTCCTGTCTGCAGTATGACAGTGATAGCTGCTGGTGTCCAGTTTGCAGTATTACAGTGATAGCTACTGATGCCCTCCCTGCAATGTTACAGTGATAGCTGCTGGTGCCCACTCTGCAGTATGACAGTGATAGCTGCTGGTGCTCTTCCTGCAGTGTTACAGTGATAGCTACTGGTACATTCCCTCCTGCATTACTGTGATAGCTGCTGGTGCACTCCCTGCAGTATTACAGTGATAGCTGCTGGTGTCCTCCCTGCAGTATTACAGTGATAGCTGTTGGTGCTTTCCCTGCAGTGTTACAGTGATTGCTACTGGTACACTCCCTCCTGCATTACAGTGATAGCTGCTGGTGCACTCCCTGCAGTATTACAGTGATAGCTGCTGGTGTCCTCCTTGCAGTATTACAGTGATAGCAGCTGGTGTCCTCCCTGCAGTATTAAAGTGATAGCAGCTGGTGTCCTCCCTGCAGTATGACAGTGATAGCTGCTGGTGTCCTCCCTGCAGTATTACAGTGATAGCAGCTGGTTTCCTCCCTGCAGTATTAAAGTGATAGTTGCTGATGTCCTCCCCGCATAAAT
>NW_025133099.1:0-1158 GCF_004010195.1 Chiloscyllium plagiosum
TGACCCTCACCCTGCTGAATAAACACATCCCAGTCCAGTTACACAGTGAGTGACCCTCACCCTGCTGAATAAATACATCCCAGGACAGTTACACAGTGAGTGACCCTCACCCTGCTGAATAAACACACTCCAGGACAGTTACACAGTGAGTGGCCCTCACCTTGCTGAATAAACACATCCCAGTCCAGCTACACGGTGAGTGACCCTCACCCTGCTGAATAAATACATCCCAGTACAGTTACACAGTGAGTGATCCTCACCCTACTGAATAAATACATCCCAGTACAGTTACACAGTGAGTGACCCTCTCCCTGCTGAACCAACATATCCCAGTACAATTACACAGTGAGTGACCCTCACCCTGCTGAATAAACACATCCCAGTACAGTTACACAGTAAGTGACCCTCTCCCTGCTGAACCAACATATCCCAGTACAGTTACACAGTGAGTGATCCTCACCCTGCTGAATAAACACATCCCAGTATAGTTACACGGTGAGTGACCCACACCCTGCTGAATAAACACATCCCAGGACAGTTACACGGTGAGTGACCCTCACCCTGCTGAATAAACACATCAAAGGACAGTTACACAGTGAGTGACCGTCACCCTGCTGAATAAACACATCCCAGTACAGTTACACGGCGCGTGACCCTCACCCTGCTCAATAAACACATCCCAGTACAGTTACACGGTGAGTGACCGTCACTCTGCTGAACAAACACATCCCAGTACAGTTACACGGCGAGTGACCCTCACCCTGCTGAGTAAACACATCCCAGTACAGTTACACAGTGAGTGACCCTCACCCTACTGAATAAACACATCCCAGTACAGTTACACAGTGAGTGACACTCACCCTACTGAATAAACACATCCCAGGACAGTTACACAGTGAGTGACCCTCACCCTGCTGAATAAACACATCAAAGGACAGTTACACAGTGAGTGACCGTCACCCTGCTGAATAAACACATCCCAGTACAGTTACACAGTGATCATCACCCTGCTGAATAAACACATCCCAATACAGTTACACAGTGAGTGACCCTCACCCTACTGAATAAACACATCCCAGTACAGTTACACGGTGAGTGACCCGCACCCTGCTGAATAAACACATCCCAGCACAGATACACAGTGAGTGACCCTTACCT
>NW_025133100.1:0-1158 GCF_004010195.1 Chiloscyllium plagiosum
TGCCAATTGTACAATTGCACATATCCCTTTCCAGTCCGGAGGGAGGGTGGGTCTCAATATTTTGCCTCCACAGTACCACCACAGATCCGCTTGGGGAACCTTTAGTGCTGAGTAGTTCCCTCCCTTCTCCGTTTCGGTAACATTCTTAATCTCTGTACATAATTTCAGCTCCCCCAAATCTCTCGACCGACTTGTACCTCGCCTGCGCACACACGACGTGTGATTTCCAACTGCGGCGGAAAATGTGGGGGGGGCCTTTGGAATCTTTCTTCTCCAAGGGAGGGAACATCAGAGATAGGGAGGTACAGTTCCTATCATTCCATGCAGTCTCATCCTGATACAGGATTATCATACATTTCATGCCCTTCCTGTCTTGCTTCCACCCGAGCGGAAAGGGAACCACCTGGGCCACTGGCCTACCGGAGGCACATGCATAGCAATTGCTCTTGTTCAGACTTATTACAGTATACTTTACCCATTCAACCCAGGCATTTGCATCCCTGTACCCAGTCTCTATCTCGATGGTCTGTTTCAAATCCTTTACCTCTATAATTTTTACTACTTTAGGATCATCAGGAGGGGTGAAATGTTGTATCTTATTACCCAGTAATTCTACCCATTTTCCCTATCCTACGCTAATTCGAAAACAACAGCCCACAAACTCCTTCCCATTTGCTTTCATTTGAATCCCAAATGTTTCATTTAATTGTATCTCATAAGTGCCACCCCCCAAAACTGCTTTGTGCCATGTGGTTTTCTTTATTGTTAGGTATATTGGGTTACACTTTTTATCGGGACAATCACGAGCTGGTTGGAAGGGGGCCCGGTGTACTGTGACGAGACTATTATACCTAGTACCATCCCCAAGGCCATCCCCATAGGACTTAAGATGTATCTCTGAGCTGAGGTATTGTCTCTGATTATCTACATCCCCACAATTTATTAAGCTGCATGTATCAGCGTCTATTACTTGTGGATTATCAGACTCAGGAACTGTTAATAATACATATGAAAATGATATTTGACAAAAGCCCAATACTAAGAGGGCTAGCATCATATCTCTAAGCATTCCCAGTATTCTAAACATCATGCTGAAGCACAAAAAGGCTTAATATACAATCTTACAGAAATAATCCCCACGCTCGCGTCGCCACTGTA
>NW_025133101.1:0-1158 GCF_004010195.1 Chiloscyllium plagiosum
CTCGGAACTGACTCTCTGACAGTGCAGCACTCCCTCAGCACTGACCCTCAGAGAGTGCAGCACTTCCTCAGTACTGACCCGCTGACAGTGCAGCACTCCCTCAGTACTGACCCTCTGACAGTGCAGCACTCCCTCAGTACTGACCCTCTGACAGTGCAGCACTCCCTCAGCACTGACCCTCAGAGAGTGCAGCACTTCCTCAGTACTGACCCGCTGACAGTGCAGCACTCCCTCAGTACTGACCCTCTGACAGTGCAGCACTCCCTCAGTACTGACCCTCTGACAGTGCAGCACTCCCTCAGCACTGACCCTCTGACAGTGCAGCACTCCCTCAGCACTGACCCTCAGTGAGTGCAGCACTCCCTCAGCACTGACCCTCAGAGAGTGCAGTTCTCCCTCAGTACTGACTCTCTGACAGTGCAGCACTCCATCAGAACTGATCCTCTGACAATGCGGCACTACCTCAGCTCTGACCTTCTGACAGTGCGGCACTCCCTAGGTACTGACACTCTAACAGTGCCGCATTCCCTCAGTACAGACCTTATAGCAGTGCAGCATTCCCTCAGCACTGACCCTCTGACAGTGCAGCACTCCCTCAGTACTGACCCTCTGACAGTACAGCAATCCCTCGGTATTGACCGTCCGACAGTACAGCACTCCCACTGTCCTGATACTCTGACAGTGCAGCACTCCCTCAGTACTGACCCTCTAAGAGTGCAGCACTCCCTCAGGACTGACCCTGAGAGAGTGCAGCACTCCCTCAGTACTGACCCTCTGACAGTGCAGCACTCCTTCGGAACTAACTCTCTGACAGTGCAGCACTCCATCAGGACTGATCCTCTGACAATGCGGAACTCCCTCATCACAGACCCTCTGACAGTGCAGCACTCCCTCAGCACTGACCCTCTGACAGTGCAGCACTCCCTCGGTAATGACCGTCCGACAGTACAGCACTCCCACAGTCCTGAACCTCTGACAGTGCGGCACTCCCTCAGTCCAGACCATCTGACAGTGCAGCACTCCCTCAGTACAGACCCTCAGAGAGTGCAGCACTCTCTCAGTACTGACCCTCTGATAGTGCAGCACTGCCTCAGTACTGACCCTCAGAGAGTGCAGCACTCCCTCAGTACTGACCCTCTAACAGTGCAGCACTCCCTC
>NW_025133102.1:0-1158 GCF_004010195.1 Chiloscyllium plagiosum
TGTGTATGTGTCTCTCTCTCGCTCTTTGTGTGCGTCTCCCTCCCTCGCTGTGAGTGTGTGTGTGTGTGTCTTCATCCCTCCCTCTCTGTCTGTGTGTGTGTGTGTGTGTATGTGTCCTTCCCTTGCTGTGTATGTGTGTGACCCTCCCTCGCTGTGTGCGCATGTCCCTCCCTCGCTGTGTGCGCTTGTCCCTCCCTCGCTGTGTATGTTTGTCCCTCCCTCGCTGTGTGTGCGCGCACCCCTCCCTCGCTGCATGTCTCAGCAAGTCCCTCGCTTGCTGTGCGTGTATGTGTATGTGTGTCCCTCCCTCGCTGTGTGTGCTTGTCCCTCCCTCGCTGTGTGTGCTTGTCCCTCCCTCGCTGTGTGTGCGCGCATCCCTCCCTCGCTGTGTGTGTGCGCATCCCTCCCTCGCTGTGTGTGCGCGCATCCCTCCCTCGCTGCATGTCTCAGCAAGTCCCTCGCTCACTGTGCGTGTATGTGTGTGTCCCTTCCTCGCTGTGTGTGTACGTATCACATCCTCATTGTATCTGTTTGTGTGTCCCCCCTTCACTGCGTGTCCCTCACTCGCTGTTTGTGTGTGTGTCACTCCATCGCGTTGTATGTATGTTTCTCTCTCGCTGTGTGTGCGTATCCCTCCCTCGCTCTGTATGTGTGTTTACGTGCGTGTTCCTCCGTGTGTGTGTGTGTGTGTAAAAGTGTGTCTCCCTCCCACGCTGTGAGTGTGCGGGTCCTCCTCTCTGTGTGTGTGTACGTGCCCCCCCTCACTGTATCTGTGTGTGAGTGTTCGTCCCTCCCTCGCTGTGTGCGTGTGTGTGTCCCTCCCTGGCTGTGTGTGCGCATGTCCCTCTCTCGCTGTGTGTCTCTCTCTCTCGCGCATTGTGTGTTTCTGTTTGTGTGCTTGCGCATGCGCGTGTCCCTCCCTTGCTGTGTTTGTGTGTCCCTCTTGCAGTGTATGCGCATGTCCCACCCTCGCTTTGTATGTGTGTGTATCCGTCTGGCTGTGTGTGCGCGTGTCACTCCCTCGATCTTTGTGTGTGTGTGCATCCCTTGTGTATGTGTGTGTGTGTCCCTCCATTGCACTTTGTTTATATCCCCCTCACTGTGTGATTGCATGTCCCCCCTCGTTGTGTGTGCGTGTCCCCTCTCAATTCCTGTATA
>NW_025133103.1:0-1158 GCF_004010195.1 Chiloscyllium plagiosum
ACAAACAAAGAAATGACTCAGTGACAAAATCTGGTGAAACGGATTCTGTGAGGAATTGGAAGTGATGGAATGAAAAGCCCCTTCAGAGCGGGATGTAACATTAGCTGTGTAGGGATCGTTTTCCAGACTCGAGGAGAGTGCGCAGTGCTGTTTCCATGGGTCAATATCAGGATAGATAGATTGAATCAGCGTCGAATGTTATTGTAGGGATCCCTGTCGCTTAGACCCACTACACCTTTTGTACAATGGTACAAAAGCACGGACCTTTTGTGTAGAGGGGACAACTTCAAAATCGTTACTGAGGCAAAATACACAAATGAGCAAAACAACAAAGCCACCACAGAATCTGGTGTTACGTGACGGGGTAAACCCCATCTGCTAATGTAAACCAACAAAGCAGAAAGGATTCACCCCGTGCTGTATTCTGTTAAAATTCCAGAGGCAAAGAACCAACCCAAAAATCACGACTTAAAGTTAAAAATAACAACTTTATTGCTTGTTATTGACAGAGAATAATCAACCGACAACTCCTTTCTCTAAACCTTCTGTCTACAATACCTTCCCTCACTCCGATCCAAATAACTTTTACAAAAAAGTTCAAATTTAAAAACCAGCTAGTTGTCGAATATTCTCTTTGTATCTTCCTCTGTAGATGTTTTCTCCAGGTCGGTGTTGATGCTTTTTTTCGATGCAATCTTTTTCTCCAGATAGGCACCTCTTGGAGATTTTACTGGTATCCTACATATGTTGGTCTTTTGGCTGCTCTCTTTGCTGTTCTTTGCCGCTCTGGGTAACTGTTCCAAATGTCCGATATTTGTCCCACAAAACGTAGGACCGTTTCATTGGTTTTAACATTGTAAAAATACCAAATTCAAACTTGATTGGGACATAATTTAAACTGATGGGCCAAATTCAAATTTGATTTTTGTATCAATGTAACACAGTTCTTAGTTGTTTTTATCAAATGTTATGTTATTGCCTTGTTCTGGACTCCTTGTGCTCGCCAGACATTTCAGCACCATTAAAAGTACGTTACACCCACAAATTCATAACACCGGCATTTGCCAAGACAGTTTATTTCTCTGAACATCGCTCTCTATCAATCTCATGTGCCTGAGAGTTGAACAATCTCTGGTCAATGTTAACCAAAACTGCCCT
>NW_025133104.1:0-1158 GCF_004010195.1 Chiloscyllium plagiosum
AGTTTATTATAAATAAAGGAAATGTCATTGAGGTCTGTAAAATGATAAAATTAATTGAGAGTGTAGATGTGGAGTGGATATTTTATCATGTGCACCAATCTAAAGCAAGAGACCAGAGTTTCAGGATGGAGAGATGGCAAGAAATTGGAACAGAGGCCACGATCAGATCAGCCGTGATTGTATTCAATATTGGATCAGGATGGAGCGGCTGAATTACTGACTGATGTCCCTTGTTCTTATTAAGCTCTTCGAATGAGTTACACAGGAATAGGGGAGGACTGGTTATCAAAAAGGAAGCAGGCACTCAGGACTAATCAGTTTGACATAACGTCACCAGTGGAGTCACACAATGACCAGTGCTTGATGATAAGCAAGCATTAAATTATCAAGCGAGGTAGTGGAATATAACCTGTCATTTTATTTACAGGAAGAATGGAAGGGAGTATGTTACTGAAATGGAGAGAGATTACTAGGCTTAGTAATACTATGTATTGGGGAGTTCACTCAGACCAGTTCTGACATGAGAGGTTTTGCTCCGTCTCTCTGATGGTCTGCTCCTTGCCATTCCCAGTGACCCAAAGTTGTTTGGCAGTGGGGACATGTTTTGAAACATGTAGCAAGGGGACGGCCTTTAAGATACATTGATTTCTTTCTACATGGAGACCAACGATGAAGGAATGATCTGACCGTGTCTAAATGAAGAGGCTGTGACTACTGCCAGGACAGTGGGTATTCACCAACATGATGTACTGTGCACAGGCGCACTGTAACTTTAATGGAGTGAGAGTTCCTGCAGTTCCCCTCAATTTCCTCAATGACATGGGGACCCGCAGCGCCATGTACATCATTGGTAAAACTACTGGGAAAACAAGGATATGCTCGGCAGCTCCCTGCTGAGTGAGAAAACATTGTATCCACCTCATCCACCATATGTATCCTCCGTCTCTGAATGGTGGCATTGATGTCGACATATTGGGAAATGATGGATAAGTCACCAGTCCTGCCTAGAAATTTCCAGATCATAGAAGACACAACTCCCCCTTTGAAAAAAAAGAACAATCAACATGCAAAGGTGACTTCATTTTACACTCCTTATTGTTACTGTTGCTGTAGACTACAATACATATATATATTGTATTGACACTAAACATGCAAACA
>NW_025133105.1:0-1158 GCF_004010195.1 Chiloscyllium plagiosum
TATTTTGTATTTGTTTTGTAACTTCATAAAAAAAACCCAAAAACATTTTCCTTTTCAATAAAAATATTTATTAAAAAGCAGAACATTCAAGAAATAATCTCGGATTTCCTTCCAAGTTCTAATGAGGGAAGGAATAAAAGGATAGGTCAGATAAATCAGTGGCTGAAGAGGTGGTGTAGCCTTCAGGGATTGTGTTTCATCGCTCACTGGAATCTCTTCTGGGACAGAAAAGACCTATTCAAGAAAGATGGGTTTCACCTGAATTGGAAAGGGACTGATATCCTGGCCGGAAGATTTTATACTTCTATTTCTAGAGCGTGTACACTTTTAAAGATGGGAGTGGAAACTTCCTAAATAAGAGTGAAAATAGAAAGATGGGTGAGGATGATTCTGAAGAAGAAATATCAAGTTAATTAGAAAAGGCAGTCGGGAGAAAGTCAGACAACCAAATAACTCCAAAGATTTAAACTGAATTTACTTCAATGCAAGTGTTCTTACAGATATGAGCAATGAACTCAGGGCATGTATCACGACATGGGACTGGGCTGTTGCAGTTATGATGGAAGGCTGAGGGGAGGACAAGAATGGCAGTTCAATGTTCTGAGTTTAAATGTTATATGAAGGATAGGAAGAGAGATAAGAGAGGAGAGGGATGGATTTTTAATTAAATTGAACATTACTACTGAAATTAGAGCAGATATGTCTGAGATAACCTTCAGTGAACACGTATGGGTTAAAATTAGAAAGTAGAAAGGAATGGTCAACTTCATGGGTTTGTCCTATACCACATCCCCCCCCCCCCCCCCCCCAATAGTCTGAAGGAACTTGAGGAGCAAATATGTCGAGATCTCAATATCTGCGAGAATACTAAAGTCGTAAAAGTAAGGGATTTTAATTTTCCAAACACTGACTGGGACTGCCATCGTGTTAACGGTTTGGATGATGACGAATTTGTTAAATGTACTCAAGAAAATGCATATATAGGGAGCGAAACCGGAAATTCCTGGAATCCGACCAGCATGGAAACAGGTCATTCAGCACAACATGTCCACACCGACACTCGGAAGAGAATCCCACCTGGGCTAGTACACCTACTCCATATTTCCCGTGACTAACTCACCCAACCTACACATTCGTGGACACTATGGTATAATTCAG
>NW_025133106.1:0-1158 GCF_004010195.1 Chiloscyllium plagiosum
CGACTTCTGTTCACTAATGACCAATTCATGGATTTGCTCATTTTTACTAGGACATTGCTTCTGTTGTATTATTGAGAAGTGGAGTGAATGTTCCTCTCAGAAGATAGACCCAAAATATCATTTTTATTCTCAGTTTTTCACAGCGTTCCAACTGCAAGTTTTCCCTGCCTCTGCCAGTTGTCGGTGCACAACTGTCTTTTCTGATGACCTTTTGCTTTATCTCTAGAAACCTATTTCAAATACTTGTTTAGGTCTCACGCCAGTTTAATTTCATATTGTTTTCGCTTACTGCATTAATTTGTTAATCCGGAAATAATGAATACAAAAGTGTTCCTAAGCACCAGGCGGAGGGCTTAACGTCTGCTTTATATATGTATATTCTTTTAAAAAATAACTTTTTTTGAAAAAATCAACCTGTTCTGAGATGTTAATGCACAGCTCTGGAGCATGTGTAGGGACACTACCACTGTACTACAAGATACCTCTTCCACCCAACATCAGCTTTACGCTCGTCTTCATTTAATTAACAACAATCTTTACCTTCCCATGGATTCCATGATCAGATCCTGTTGAGCTTTTGCTCATGATTGAAACTCAAATTTTTTACAAATGGTGAAACCGTTAAAACCTTTGATTTAATTGCATGTGAACCAAACTACAGACTATCACATTATCAGGAGCAGTGGGGAGGCAAGGCTTAACTGTCAGGTTGTCCACTTGACAGATGTCAGCTGGGTTGTGTCTTTGAGTAAAGTGCACATTATCGCTGATTTTGTGAGGGAAGGTTATGCTTCCAGTGGAGAGATCAGTATAAAAGTATTACTTCAGATGAAGTACTCGATTCCGACAGTAGAATTGGACACAAAACCCTATTTTCCTCATTAAAAAAAAAGTAGTGTTTATTTAATTACACAGGAGTGTTCCCTCCCAGTTGGGGAATACTTCAGCGGTCCAGGACATTCGACCTCAGACATTTGGATGACCATCCTCCAAGGCGGACTTCGGGACAGGCAGCAGCGAATAGTGGCCGAGAAGAGGCTGATAGTTTAGTTCGGTACCCATAGTGATGGCCTCAACCGGGAACTTGTGTTCATGGCACACTACAGATGTCCACTATTGAACTAAACACACACACACACTCCTATATACGCACACATA
>NW_025133107.1:0-1158 GCF_004010195.1 Chiloscyllium plagiosum
TGCTGGAATTCTTAAAATAAACATAAAGAAGGACAAATCTCTAAGACCTGATCAAGGGTGTCCCAAGACATTGTGGGAAGCTAGGGGAAAAACTTGAGGGGCACCTATCATCTACACCCACGGGTGAGGTGCCGGAGGACTGGAGGGTGGCTAATGTTGTGCCTTTATTTAAGAAAGACTGTAAGGAGAAGCCTGGGCACTATAAGAGTGCTGAGTTTAAGTTGCTGGAATGGTTTCAAAGAGATATGATTTACAAGCATTCGGAGAGCCAAGGACTGATTAGGGACAGTCAGTGTGGCTTTGTGTCTGGGAAATTGTGTCTCACAAACTTGATTGAGATTTTTGAGGATGTGACCAAACAGATAGATGAGGGCAAAGTGTTGAACATTGTCTCAGGGTTTTCAGTAAACCTTTGAAAAGGTTCCGTATTGTAGACTGGTTAGTAAAGTTTGATCGCGTGGGATTCAGGGAGAGCCTGCCAATTGGATACAAAATTGGCTCAAAGGGAGGAGAGAGAGGGTGGTGGGGGATGGTTGACTTTCAGACTGGAGGCCTGTGACAAGCTGTGTTCATCCAGGATCGGTGCTGGGTCCACTGTTGTTTCTCATTTTTATAATCAATTTGGCTGAGAATTTAGGAGGCACGGTTAATGGATGACACCAAAATTGGTGGTGTGGAGAAGAGTGAAGAGGGTTATCAAAGATTACATTTGGGAGGTCATGTTGCAGATGTACAGGACATTGGTTAGGCAACTGTTGGAACATTCATGCAATTCTGGTCTCCCTGATATTGGAAGGATGTTGTGAAACTTCAAAGAGTTCAGAAAAGATTTACAAAAATGTTGCCAGGCTAGGAGGGTTTGAGCTATAAGGAGGGGCTGAATAGGCTGGGGCTCTTTACCCTGGCGCACCAGAGGCTGACGGGGTGACCTTACAGAGGTTTATAAAATTATGAGGGGCATGGACGGGGTAAATATAATAGGTCTTTTCCCCAGAACGGGGGAAACCAGAACTAGAGGACATAGACTTAGGGTGAGAGGGGAAAGATATGAAAGGGACCTAAGGGACAACTTTTTCACAGAGAATGATGCATGTATGGAATGAGATGCCAGAGAAAGTGGTGGATGCTGGTACAATCACAACATTTAAAAGGCATCTG
>NW_025133108.1:0-1158 GCF_004010195.1 Chiloscyllium plagiosum
GGCATTATTGCATGCTTCCACACAGAGAGGGGGGAAAGATATTACCCACCTGAGAATCAGCAGCCGATTGCTCCCTCTCTCTTACTTGCTTCCGCCTGACAACAGAAAATCCGTGAGTCATCTTTACCATTCGTGGAGGATTCCTCACGAGGATTCATTGGCATCGTTCCACTATCTGAAGCAAAGGGATTCATCCAAATGCAACTGTTCTGCGTAGCTTATTTCCAGAAACTTAAGTGGGCAGAATAATTTTCAAGGCAGAATAACATTGGGAATACTTTGCAAATTTTACTATTTCTTACGAATTTGTTTATCGTGCGCTTTTGTAGAAAATGCTCCAGTCTGCTACTTGTGTCGTTCTGCATATCACTCAAATGGATACATTTAAAATTTGTTGAAACCAGTTGAGGAGTGGGGAAGAAAAAGGCATTGGTGACGCTGCAACATTGGTCGGGACACTAACAAGACATTCTGAAATGGCGGTTCAAGTGAGAATTCTCTTTCTCAGAGTTTTGTGGTGTCTGGCAATTTGCATTTGATCAACGTTATATTTGTTCAACATTTGACAGCCAAGTGAATTTCGGAAAGTTGTATACATACAAAAACGTGCTTGGGAGACCGCAGTCAGATCAGATACATGGTCATAAGTGTCTGGTGGAGCAGTGACAAGTGTCTTCTGAGCCACACTTGCTACTCAGTCGAATGTTTCTGTTTTATTCAGCTCCTCAAACCACCTGCACAGGTGCAGGTGGAGTCTGCTTGCTCCAAATATCTGTTCCACAGTAACAAACAACATAATTATGTCCCACAAGACTGTCGCCCACAGTTTGTGTGGGTTGGAAAACGATATTGTGAAATCCAGGCTAGTTTTACATAACCTGTTATATATTGATAAAATAGGCTTTATAAAACTAGGCTTTATATTGACAATTCATCGTATATAGGGAAAGTTGAAGTCTCCTATAACTAGTAACCAGTTACTTTCGCTCGTCTGCAGAATCATGTTTGCTATCCTTTACTCGAGGTCTGTGGAAATATTCGGAGACCCTTTGAAAACTCCCAACAGTGTGACTTCTCCTTTCATGTTTCTGACCCCAGTAGGTGAGTGCTCAAGTGTCCTCTCAACCACTGCAGTAATGTCCTTGATTCACAATTCCA
>NW_025133109.1:0-1158 GCF_004010195.1 Chiloscyllium plagiosum
TCAGATGTGAAAGATGCTGTTCTAATATCGCACGGTCCTCCTGAACTACAGTTTCTGCTTTGTTCCTCTCTTTTGTGAAAACAGACCAAAAGAGTTCATGAGGAACCATTGCTCCATCTTGCACCACTGCACACAAGTTCCCTTCCTGCTCTCGAATGGGCCTCATACATTCCTTCATTCTTTACTTGTTCCTTCTGTGATTATAAAACATCACTGGGATTTCCTTGACTTCATTTGACGTATTTCATTCTGTCAGCTCTTTGCTTTCCTCAGGTCCTGCTTAATTTCACCCCTGCATTTTGTCTTTCATCTCACTTTTACCAAATCATTGTACAGTTTAGTAAAATAGTTCATTCCCAAATGAAAACTTTTACACTTGCCCAATGGTTCTCCATTTCCATTCCTGCTCTCAATCTCACTTAGTTCTGATCACTGTCACTAAAATGCTCCCCCATTGATAGCCCTTCCAGCTGCCCACATTCATTCCCTAAATGCTGGTCAAGGGCAATTAGGGATGGGTAATAAATGTTGGCCTGTCAGTGACACTCACATCCTAAGCAGCAATTTTAAAAATTCCTGTCCTTGGGACTGGCTCGGCGATACTTCTGAGGTTCAAGGATTAAGGCAAAATCATTGGGATAATCAAAATGAAGTTTTACTCTGTATCAAACTCCACGCTGTCCTTGTTCTGGGAGTGTTTGATTGGGGCAGTGATGACTTGTGATGCCAAGTAAAACCTCTCAAAGATGCTGAAAACTGTTAGCTGTACAAAACAATGTGAACCTCAGAAGTCTCTGCTTCAGTAAACCAGATCTCCTTCCTGCTCAGCCATCAGTTCCAATTTAAGGTTTTGTCACTGTTTAAAGGGATAGGATTCTCATGTTATTGAGAAAATCTCCACAAGTGTTTTCCTCAAGCTCCATTGTGGCTGTGAATTTGTGCAGCTTCCTCTGTCTGGGCTGTTAATTGCAGTCTGTTTTCTGTCAATGTCAATCTGGAAAAGGGAATAAAGATGAAGAAGATTCAGTCTCTGTCTCGTGTGTGCTTTGGAATTGGCCAGAGCTGAAGCCGAAGGGAAAGGGTGTGTGAAGTGTTAACCTCCATCGTCATGACCTGGAGAAAGACGGGGAGAATCGAGGGGGCAATGGAATCCCGGGA
>NW_025133110.1:0-1158 GCF_004010195.1 Chiloscyllium plagiosum
GGTGGTGTCACGAACGTAGGTGGGGAGTTCTTCTCTCTACAAAGGGGGAGAATAGAAAAGCACTAGTGGTAGGGGACTCAGTAGGTAGACGGATTGACAGGAGATTTTGTGGTCAGGAATGGGACTCCCGGAAGGTATGTTGCCTCCCTGGTGCCAGGATCCTGGATATCGCCAATGGGGTTTAAAGGATTCTGAAGGGGGAGGGGGAGCAGCCAGAAATCGTGGTACATATTGGCACCAATGTTACAGACAGGAAAGGGATTGAGGATCTGAAAAGTGACTACAGAGAGCTAGGTTGGAAACTGAAGAGCAGGATGAGCAGAATAGTGATTGTGAGTTTGCTACCAGTGAGGTGAGGATCAGCGAGCAAATCAGCTTAACACATGGCTGCAAGGCTGGTGCAGGAGGGGGGTGGCTTCAGATACCTAGACCATTGGGATGCCTTCTGGGGAAGATAGGACCTGGACAAGAAGGATGGGTTGCACCTGAACTGGAGGGGCACAAATATCCTGGGTGGGAGATTTGCTCGTGTGGTTCGGGAGGGTTTAAACTAGTTTGGCAAGGGGGGTGGGAACCGCAGCTACATATCTGAGAGGGCGGCAGTTGTAGATGGGGCAGTGACAGGATGTAGTGAATCTATCAGGGCGGTTTCTCATGTGATGAAACAAAGGGATTGGCTAAAATGTGTCTGCTTTAAGGCAAGGAGTGTCAGAAATAAGAGTGATGAACTTAGCCCCAAGTACTGATCCATGCTCTATGACGTTGTCGCCATAACAGGGACAGGATGATTGCAAGATGTTCCAGGGTTTAGAACTTTTAAAAAGAACAGGGAGGGTGAAAAAAGAGGAGGGGGTATAGCTTTGCTAATCAGAGAGTGCATCACAGCTACGGAAACAAAGGTTGTTGAGGAAGGTTTGTCTAATGAGTCAGTATGGGTGGATGTTAGGAACAGCAAGGGAGCTGCCACCTCATTTGGAGGTTTTCTACAGACCCTCTAGTAGCAGTAGGGAGATTGAAGAACTGATTGGCCAGCAGATTTTGGAAAAATGCAGATGTAGCAGGATTGTTGTTATGGATGATTTCAATTTTCCCAATATTGACTGGAACCTCCTTAATGCATATGGTATGGATGAAGCCGTTTTGTCAGGTGTGTTCAGG
>NW_025133111.1:0-1159 GCF_004010195.1 Chiloscyllium plagiosum
CCTGAGGCGGGAATTGAACCCAGGTCTCTGGTGCTGTGAGGCAGCAGTGCTAATCACTACCATGGGTTTGCTCAACCTCACTCTGTTCCTCACTAAGCTTACCTTCAGCCTTCATCTCCATCCTTTTAAGCTGACTTCCCTTTCTAAATGCCAATTTCTGAATTTCAAACTCCCTTTCTTCTTTTCCTCTCCTTTTCTCTCTCTCCTCTCCTCTCTCTCTTTCCATCTCTCCTTTTTTATCATTTTTCTCTTTCCTCTGCTTTTAATCATAATTCACACTGTTTCATTTCTGTTGCCCTTCCCTTGTCTTTTACCTCTAACGCAAGCTGCTTCATTTTTAATTGAACTTTAGCCATCTCTAAAGATTTTGATGGCATTTCCAGCACATTTAAATGCTGAGCTATTGCTGTAATTATTTCTCCTTTAATCATAGTAGGAGGCAGCTCCAGCTCCAGCTTGTCTGCTAATTCCAGCAGTTTGGCCTTAATCACCTTTTGTAAAACCCCCAAAGTCACTTCTTCCGCACCCAGAAAACTCTTTGTGACTAAATGAGCCATTGCTATCCCAAACACTGTTTAATCCAACCGAACTCAACAACCAGAACAAAAGACACTCACACCTACCACTTGCTGCCTTCGAGTCCAACAACCCTAATCCCAATTTGGAACTATAGAACAAATCCTGCAAAGTGCCCCTAATCTGTAATGGACCAGGCCAGACCTCCTCAAAACATTTCAAGAAAGTAGCCCTGACCCTAACTTTGCTAGTTGTTTAAAGCAGGTGCAAAGTGGATATTCCAGGTCAAACCAAAAGAAACACTGAAAAAAGAGAACTGAATACAAAAGACGTTAACCTATTCGAAAACCCAACAGATCATCACAATTTAAAGATGCTGTTCCCACTACTTGCACCAATCTCCATAAACATCCTTGGCACACAAGGTAAAATCAAACACACGGTCTTAGAGCAGAGTGTCAGAGGAGAGTTGGCAGCATGGAACACCCTCTTCCATTTGGCTGTTTCTTGGACCAGCAACCTCAAAACTTCCTGATTGTTTTCAGTGTATAGCCAGACTGCCAAAACCAAATCAAGCCAGAGAAAAACTGAGCTGGGAGAACCGGCCACTCCCCTTTTATTGTACAAGTTTCTTTTAAACTTG
>NW_025133112.1:0-1159 GCF_004010195.1 Chiloscyllium plagiosum
GTTCTTTACCCAGAGAGTGGTGGGGGCATGGAATATGCTGCCTTTGGGAGTGGCAGAGTCAGAATCATTGGTGACCTTTAAGCGACAATTGGATAGGTACATGGAAAGGTGCTTAAGCTAGAACAAATGTTCGGCACATCATGGGCCGAAGGGCCTGTTCTGTGCTGTATTGTTCTATGTTCTATTTGCCTCTTTCAGCGAAGGCGGGAGACAGCCCTGACTGTATGAGTAGTTATACATGTCCATAAGTGGACCAGCCAATATTCCTGTAAAATCTTTATAGAATTCAGCTTGAAAGCCATCTGGGCCAGGTGCCTTATCGCTCTGAAGTTGCCTGATTGCGTCAAGTATTTCTTGGATTGTTAGGGGAACATTCAAGACCGATACCTGTTCCGGAGTTAGGTCCGGAAAGGTCAGGTTTTAAAAAAATGATTGCATCCTCCTAGTCCTGTCTTCACAATCCTGCAATTTATATAAATCAGAATAAAATTTTCTAAAGATTGCGTTAATCCTTTTATGATCATGAGTCAAAATACCCGTGCTTTCCTTGATAGACGTGATAGTTTGAGGGGCCTTCTTTTTCTTTGCAAGAAATGCTAACTATTTACCCGGTTTGTCGCCAAATTCATATAACCTTTGTTTTGCAAATAATATTTCCCTCTTAGCCGTTTAGGTAAGCATGGTGTTCAGAGCTGTCCTAAGGGCCGTAATCCTTTGCAATTTGATAATAGGAGGTCTGTCAGCGTATGCTGTTTCAGCCGCTTTTAATCAAGCTTCAAGCAGTCGCTGTTGTTCTCCCTTTAATTTTTTCTGGGTCGCTGAGTATGAGATGATCAAACCTTGCGCGTAAGCTTTGATGGTCTCCCACATCATTGACGGGTTGCTAGCCGTACCTGAATTAATTTCTAAAAAAGTTTTAAATTCTTGAGAGACGTACTTTACAAATTTACTATCTTTCATCAGGAAGGGGTCCATACGCCAATGCCGAGGGGATGTCCCATTGTTCCTCGCCTTGATTTCCATATATACAGCAGTGTGATCAGAAATTGCTATACAGCCTATTTTACAGGATGATATGGAATTTTTAAAAATCGAGGGAGCAAAAAACATATTGATTCTGGTATGGCATTTATGTGGACTGGAGTAAAAAGAAAAATCT
>NW_025133113.1:0-1159 GCF_004010195.1 Chiloscyllium plagiosum
TAATTTCCTGTTGCCCCAGCAGACCAACTTCTAAAATTCATGCACAAAGACACCCAGGCCCCTCTGCACAAGAGAATTCTGCTTTTATTTTTAAACAATTCAAGTAAGAGTCCTCTTTACTATGTTTCCTACCAAAATGGACGATTTCACATTTATTATAACTGAACTCCATCTGCCAGACCTTGGCCCACTAACTTCAACTATTTATGTCCTTTTGTAAAGTTTAACAGTCCTCTACACACTTTACTCTGCCACTCATTTTAGTATCATCTGTAATCTTTGAGACACTAAACGTGGCCCCCTACTCCAAATCACTTATGCAAGCTGTGAATAATTGCAGTCCCAGCACCGATCCCTCAGGCACTCCACTAGTCACTGATCAGCAACCAGAAAAACAATCATATATTCCCAGTTGTTGCTTCATGTTAGTTAACCAATCCCCTATCTATGCTAATACATTACCCTGAATGCTACAACTTACACAGCAGCCTTTTTGGCGTCACTGCATCGAATGTCTTTTGGAAATCTTAGTACACCACATCTACTGGGTCTCTGCAGTTGTAATATCTTCATAGAATTCCAGTAGGTTAGTTACACGTGGCCTGCCTTTCATGACCAACACTGTGTCTGCCCAACGGGACAATTTCTATCAAGATGCATCGCCATTTATTCCTTGATTACAGATTGAAATATTTTCCCCTACAGCTGTTATGCTAACCGGTCTACAGATCCCCACTTTTTGTCTACCTCCCTTTTTAAACAGTGGTGTCTGATCTCCTGTTTTCCAATTTGCTGCAATTGCATCAGAGTTCAGTGAATTCAGAAAAATGTCCACAAGTGCAATTGCTATTTCTCTCATCACCTCTGTTAGTACCTTGGGATACATTCCATCAGGGCCAGGAGACTTATCTACCTTTGGCTCCATTAGCTTGCCCAGCACTATCTCTGTCTTGGGAATGCATGTTTCCAGGTACTCACTTACCTTCCTCTCTTTGACAATTGCTGGTATGTTATTAGTGTCCTTCATTGTGTTGACCGACTAAATAACTCTTCAACTCCTCATCCACTTCCTCATATCCTTTTTACTGGGTACCCCTTCTCTAAACGACCATTGCTTACCTTAGCAATTCATTTCGTTTTGTATATTTATAGAATAGTT
>NW_025133114.1:0-1159 GCF_004010195.1 Chiloscyllium plagiosum
TTTACACACTGAAATATACTGACAGGCTGTAATGCACTGACAGGCTGTAATACACTGACAGGCTGTAATACACTGACACACTGTAATACACTGACAAACAGTAATACATTGACAGACTGTAATTCACTAACACACTGTAATAGACTGACAGACTGTAATACACGAACACGCTGTAATACACTGACAGACTGTAGTACACTAACACAGTGTAATACACTGACAGACTGCACTACACTGACAGGCTGTAATACACTGACAGACTGTAATACACTGACAGACTGTAATACACTGACAGACTGTAATACACTGACACGCTGCAATACACTGACACGCTGTAATACACTGACACGCTGTAATACACTGACAGGCTGTCACTGACAGACTGTAATACACTCACAAATTGTAATACACTGACAAATTGTAATACACCGACACACTGTAATACACTAACACATTGAAATACACTGACAGACTGGAATACACTAACAGACTAATAATACACTAACAGACTGTAATAATCACGAACAGACTCTAATACACGAACAGACTGTAATAATACACTAACAGACTGTAATACGCGGATAGTCTGTTATACACTAACAGACTATAATACACTGACAGACTGCACTACACTGTCAGTCATACTCATAACAGACTATAATTCACTAACAGGCTGTAATGCACTGAGACTGTAATACTCTAATTGACTGTAATACACTAACATACAGTAATAATACATGATCAGACTGTAATACACAAAGTCTGTTATACACTAACAGACCGTAGTGATACACTAACAGACTGTAATAATCGCTAACAGGCTGCAATAATACACCAACAGACTGTAATACAATAGCAGACTGTAATACACAGATAGTCTGTTATACACTAACAGACTATAATACACGGACAGACTGTAATACATTGACAGACTGTAACACACTGACACACTGTAATACACTAACACACTGTAACACACTGACAGGATGACACACTGTAACACACTGACTCACTAATACAGTAACACACTGTAATACACTGACACACTGTAACACACTTACACAGTGTAATACACTGACACACTGTAATGCACTAACCCCCTGTAATACACTAACACACTGTAATACACTGACACACTGCAATACACTTACACAGTGTA
>NW_025133115.1:0-1159 GCF_004010195.1 Chiloscyllium plagiosum
GTACTGACATTCTGGCAGTGCAATACTCCCTCAGTACTGACCCTCTGACAGTGCGGCACATCCTCAGTACTGACCCACCGACGCTGTGGCACTCCCTCAGTACTGACATTCTGGCAGTGCAATACTCCCTCAGTACTGACCCTCTGACAGTGTGGCACTCCCTGGTACTGACACTCTGGCAGTGCAATACTCCCTCACCACTGAGCCTCTGACAGTGTGGCACTCACTCAGCACTGACCCTCCGATAGTGCGGCACTCCCTCAGTACTGACCCTCCGACAGTGCAGCACTCCCTTGGTACTGACCCTCCGACAGTGCGGCATTCCCTCGGTACTGATCCTCCGACAGTGCGGCATTCCCTCAGTACTGACCCTCTGACAGTGCGGCACTACCTCAGTCCTGACGCTCCAACAGTGCAGCACTCCCTCAGTACTGACGCTCCGACAGTGCTGCATTCCCTCAGTACTGACACTCTGACAGTGTGGCACTCCCTCAGTACCAACCCTCCGACAGTGCAGCACTCCCTCAGTAATGACCTTCTGACAATGCGGCACTCCTTCAGCACTGAGCCTCTGACAGTGCAACACTCCCTCAGTACTGACCCTCTGACAGTGCGTCATTCCCTCACTTTTGATCCTCTGACAGTGCGGCACTCCCTCAGTACTGACCCTCAGACCGTGCGGCATGCCCTCAGTACTGAGCCTCTGACAGTGCGGCACTCCCTCAGCACAGAGCCTCTGACAGTGTGGCACTCCCTCAGTACTGACCCTCTGATAATGCGGCACTCCCTCAGCACTGCGCCTCTGACAGTGTGGCACTCCCTCAGCACTGAGCCACTGACAGTATGGCACTCACTCAGCACTGACCCTCTGACAGTGTGGCACTCCCTCAGGACTGACCCTCCGACAGTGCGGCATTCCCTCAGTACTGACCCTCTAACAGTGTGGCACTCCCTCAGTACCGACCCTCCGATAGTGTGGCACTCCCTCAGCACTGATCCTGTGACAGAATGGCACTCCCTCATTACTGACCCTCTGACAGTGCGACACTCCCTCAGAACTGACCCTCTGACAGTACGGCAGTCACTCAGCACTGACCCTGAGATAGTGCAGCACTCCCTCAGTACTGACCCTCCGACAGTGCAGCACTCCCTTTGTCCT
>NW_025133116.1:0-1159 GCF_004010195.1 Chiloscyllium plagiosum
TCATATTTTGTGATTATTAATATAATAGATAGAAGCAGATCTAATGTTGGATTGAAAAGCAATTCAATCTGTGCTTAGGTACTTTCTCATCAACTTTCAGAGCGGCTCTTGATATATTTCTGTTGAAGGTGTGATTTGAAACCTTCCCTCGGGTCTAGTAATAGAGGCACTACCACAGCTGCACAAGCTCCTTTCATAATATTCCCATTCAGGACGGGCAGGAGTGTAATATTATGTTTAATGTGGTTACTCACATGAAAACTAATCATCTGTTTATTGTAGTAATTTGAATGGGGATTAATTAGGTAGTTTCGGTGTGTCATGGACTGGAAATTAAACAATATTTTATAATAACAATAGAATGAAGGAATGGTGGTCTTCAATAAACAGGAATCTCATGACAATTCTTTAAAAGACAAATTGACAAAACTGAGTGATCATTGTACTTCAATTTTAAAAATGCATGAGTCATTCAATGTGAATATTCAGCTGAAGACAATTTCCCTTCCTTTCAACAATGCACAACTTCCACAAATTCAAAATGAACAGTCATTGAAAAAGGAAGGCACAAGTAGATGGTAATTCTATTTTCTGCACATAAACGTGCGATGAATTTTAAGTAAGTGTGATATATGTATAAAGGAAACGTATTGTGTTTCGAAATACAATAAATGTTAGCATGAAGTCAAATATAATCAAATCAATTCAACCGTGTTTTCTCAGTTAAAATGCAGTTCAATATTTAAAGTAATCGAGTAATTGTTCACTGCAATATCTTTACATTAATTCAGTGCTGACACACAATTCCACGTTTATCCCCCTTATTGTGAAGCAAACTTGTGCCAGGAGTCAGAGCAGGTAGGGGAGGTCCTTAATGAGTACTTTGCTTCAGTATTCATGAGTTATTGGGAACTTGTCCTTTGTGAGGACAGCGTGAAATAGGCTGATATGCTCGAACAGGTTGATGTTAAGACGGACAATGTGTTGAACATATTGAAAAATCATGGGGATAGATAAGTCCCCTGGTCCAGAAAGGATATCACTAAGTTGGTTGTGGGAAGCGAGGGAAGGGATTACTGTGTTTTGGCGATGGTCTTTGCATCTTCACTGTCCACTGGAGTCAAACCAGATGATTGGAGGATGGCAAACGTTAATCCCT
>NW_025133117.1:0-1159 GCF_004010195.1 Chiloscyllium plagiosum
GTTACTCTAGTTTTTCAATCCTTCCCAAAGGCTGGAGAGATAATCCCCTGTGTAAACTCACCGGTGAGAACTCCCATTTTTCTGATCAAAAAGGCAACAAAAATTGCAAGTGAACCGGAGGAATGCATGTTTGTTCAAGACCTGCAGGCAGTCAATAACAGTGTTGTCCCGCGCGCATCAAATGTTCCCAAACCCTATACTGTATTAGTTCCATTTCCACCGGACAGTAAATGGTTCCATACTGTGGATTTAGCAAATACATTCTTTAGTGTGACGGTGCATCCAGATAGTCAATTCAGGTTCGCTTTTTAATTCAAAGGCAAATCTTATGAGTTCACATGACTTTGACAATGTTACTGTGAGTCACCCACCATATATAATGAGGCTCTACGCAGGAGACTGGAGACTCTTGTTTTAACCCCTGGGTCTGCGCTTCTGCAATCTGTAGACGATTGCTGAATAGTAGCACCGACAGAGGAACAAGTGAGAAGGATTCCCTTGCATTACACGAGGGAAGGGCACAAAGTCAGTCTCGCAAAGCTTCGATTTATGCAACAACAGGTGAAGTTCTTCAGTCACTTAATATCTGAACAAGGGAAGGCCATTGGTCAAGACAGAGTGCAGGTAATTCAGCAAATTCCAAGGCCTCACATGAAGAAACAATTGAAATCCTTTTTGAGCATACGCTCCTACTGAAGAACTTTTATCCCACATTACACAAATCTTGAGGCGCCCTGAAGTGACATGGCCCATGAAAAGGAGAGCAGAACCATGGTCCGTTGCAATGGATCCCAGCGGCCGAGTTGAATTGAAAAAGACGTTTCAAAGTACACCGACACTGGGGATTCCGAATCCAAACAAGCCTTCTGTCAAACGGCAGATGAGAAACATGGCTGCATGACATCTGTGTTGTTGCAGGATCATGGGGGAAAATTCAGGCTGGCAGCTTATTTTTCGGCTAAGCTAGACCTCGTAGCGGCAGGATTGCGTATCAGATTGCCTGTGAGCTGTGGTTGCAGTGTCCAGTGATATAATCGGCTATGGCGACTTAACCAAACTGATCACACATGCAGTATCCTTACGGCTTTCCGAGCAAAAGACAGTACATACGTCGGCAGCGCGTTTTACTCAGATACAATACTGTGTTATTGGAGAAGCC
>NW_025133118.1:0-1159 GCF_004010195.1 Chiloscyllium plagiosum
GATGGCAGTGGCTCTCCCTCTAGTGTTCAAATGTTGGGTTTATATACTCCCCATGATACAAAAATTCTCATAATTTGATTGCTTTCCAGATACCCAAACAATAATATTCAAATTCCGTTGGCTTCTGGTATCCTGACCATTATTTAAACTCTTTGGTTGTATTTGAATTGTTGTCAAAACAGCAACCAAAACTTAGGTATCCATTTTCCAGCAAATTGTGACATGTGGAACAATCTGACATGTAGCTGGCATCTGTGCTGTACTTTCTATTCAACAAAACCCGTTCTGTCTTAAAGTGAGCTGACATGCTTTCGGCTTCATAAGACCTCCCTCCTTCAGAAAAAAAAAGAACCATCAGAATGAAAAGATGGCTTCATTTCTTTACCTCTAATTCTTAATCCCATTATTATGAAATGCAAAAGTATTAATCTCAGTTATATCACTCATATTAATTTTGCACACCTATATAAACTGGAATAAGTCAAATCTTATCTAAACGTTTTCCTTTACATCCACGATAATACATCTGCTCTCACATTTTAGGACCCACAGCATGTACATTTTGTAAGTTTAAAGTCGGTATGATAAGACTCCAATGAAATACTCTCATGTTCTGGTCTTTAAATATTCCACAAAACGCGAGAGGTTTGTCGTTGTCCACAACCATCTCCGACAATTGATTTGTCACATAAACATTAAAATATTGTCAGGTCAATGCGAAACTTAATCATTCTTTTTCAATAATGGAGAATGTTGTATTTTTCTTTCCGATGGATATTGGGTTTTTTCGACAAGTAGCCAATTAGCCATTCAAATCCATCCTAACCTTTCTGTATCAATACATCTCTAACTCCTATATCCCGAGAAGCAAATAGAATTTTCAAAGGGTTTAAAAATATTTGGTATAGCTAAAACTGGTGCGATGATTACTCCTGCTTTAAAATTCTCAAATGCCTCCTGGCATTGTTCTGTCCACCACAATTCTGTTTCCTTTTTTACTAAGTCCATCAGTGGTGCCAATACGCTGCTGAAGTTTGGAACAAACTTCCGATAGAATCCACTCAGTTCCAAAAATCGAAGCACCTCTTTTTTCGAGGATGGTCGTGGAAATTCCTCAAAGCCTTTTGTCTTTGTGTTCCATGGGATCAACCTTCCATGT
>NW_025133119.1:0-819 GCF_004010195.1 Chiloscyllium plagiosum
CGTAGTGCCCAGGGATGTGAAGGTTAGGGTGGATAGGCCATGTGAAATTGCCCTGTAGTGTTCAGGGCTGTCTTGGTTATGTACATTAATCAGGGGTGAATGTAGAGTAATAGGGTCGGGTGAATGGGCCTGGGTGGGTTACTATTTGGAGGGTCGGTGTGGACCTGTTGGGCCCAGGGGCCTGTTTCCACACTGTGGAGATTGGACGATTCTCGGTACGATGATTGTCTTTTTCCTGGGGGTGGGGGGATGTCAAGACGACTGGCCACATTTTTAAGGTGAAAGGTTTTAAAAAGACATGAGGGACAGTTCTGGTTTGTCACACAGAGTGGGTTCATGTGTAGAATGATCTTCCAGAGGGAGTGCTGGACATGGGTGCGGTGATTATGTTTGAAAGACACTTGGGCACGTACATGGATCGGGAAGGTTTGGATGGATATGGGCCAGGAGCAGGCGGGTAGGATGGGTTCAGTTTGGGATTAGGGTCGGCATGGTTGGACGGAAGAGACTGTTCCCTTGCTCCGTGACTCTGGAATGACTCCTTCCCTGATCCACCAGCAAATATCGGACTTTTGGTTTTGGGGGGTGAGAGAGAGAGAGAGAGAGAGAGAGCGCACGTCGGAAAGTGGTCGGGGTGAGGCATCTTGGGAGCAACATCGATCTCCTCGCCGGGCCTCTCTCTCAGTCTGTGGGATCTTGCTGTGCACAGCGCTGGAGGCAGAGTTCACCGAATCGTTGGTGTGGGAGGCGGGGGGGGGCCTTCAGAAAGTGCGGCATCGGCCAAGGTGTGGGGGAGGGGGGGTGGCGGAAGGCGCGGGG
>NW_025133119.1:863-1159 GCF_004010195.1 Chiloscyllium plagiosum
CTGCCCTCCCGGCCTCCCAGCTCACCCCCCCCCACCCCCCTCTCCCCTCCTCGGAGACCCGGGACGGACAGACTCTGACCTCCAGGAGGTCGGTGCTGGTCGCGAATCTCGACGTCACGGCCTCCAGCAGCCCCCCGATCGCCTCCGTGCTCTTGTGCCTAATGGTGGGGGAGGGGGGGAAACAGAAGCCACATGTTTAGATACGGGGCCCTTGACCCCAACAACAACTTTGGCGAGTAGGGAACGTTTACAGGTGCTGGCACAGGACTCCCACAGCAGTGCTGCCCGTCTTAAAC
>NW_025133120.1:0-1159 GCF_004010195.1 Chiloscyllium plagiosum
GATTCTACTTGGAGCACTGCATGGCAACGAGGCTGGCCCATCCTTCACAACACCGGGAACTGGTAGAACCTCAGTACGGAGTGACACTTGGTGTTTGTGCACCGAGGGTCTATGCTCAGCTTGATGCAACAACACACAAAGTGGTGGGGGGACATCATGTTGAGGGCGATGTTGGGTATGTTCACATACTACATTCGCTTGGCGCCTGCCCCATCCATTGTGCCATCGCCACGTTGTGACCACTTCCGAAAACCCAAAGCTTGATTCTGCACCAATTCACACACAGCCGCCCTCACACGCTCCTGAACACTTTCCCCAATTCGAAACACTTCACCCCTCTCCACACCCACCAGAGGACTACCGTTGGAATGATAATAAGAACACATCCTGCAGTTAGAAACAAGGGGCTCTCGTGTTTGAGACACTGTTATCACCACCTTTGTGTGGCATTGTATCTGTCTTTCTGTTCCTGTCTCTGTTTCTCTTTCCCTGACCCCCACACCCTACTTCTCTCTTTAGTGGGTGTTAGTGGTTCGTTCTGGAGGCTTATAAACAGCGGTGTCCCACAAGGATCGGTGCTGGGTCCACTGTGTTTTCTCAGTTACACAAATTACTTGGATGTGAACATAGGAGGCACAGTACCTAAGTGGCAGATTTCACTAAAATTGGAGGTGCAGTGGATAGCGAAGAAGCTAAGCTAGAGTTAGGGGGGATATGGGTGAAATGCAAGCAAATGGGACTGTATTAATTGAGGATACTTGGTCTTAATGGTGAGTTGGACCGAAGGGTCTATTTCTGCACTGAACAGCTCCATGTCTCTGTGACTCTATTTGGAGCGTTGCAAGGCTACGAGGCCAGTCCCATCCTTCCCAGCACCGGGGACAGATAGAACCATCAATACAGAGTGACACTTGGTGTTTGTGTGCACACAGCCTGATGCAGCCGCACACAAAGGGGGGCCCATCAGGGTGAGGGCGGTGTTGGGTATGTTCATCCCCCCTTATCTACGGTTTTGTACTTGGACTCCCTGCAGACACAGTCTATCCTAGGCTGCCAGATCAAGTGGATGTTGCCTCGGGTGACTGAAACAGTGCAGTTTTGGGGATAGGCCAGATCAGCGCCATGCCCAAGAACAGAGAGTGCATCACACCTGGTAACC
>NW_025133121.1:0-1159 GCF_004010195.1 Chiloscyllium plagiosum
TTCATTTTGTGGTATGTGGGCATCACTGGCTGGCCAGTATTTTTTGCCTGTCTCTAGTTGCTCCTTGAGAAGGTGGTGATGAGCTGCTGTCTTGAACCGCTTCAATTCTCCTGCTGTGTGTTAACCCACAATGCCATTAAGGAGGGAATTCTAGGATTTTCACTCAGCGAGTAAAGTTACAGCAATATATTTCCAAGTTAGGATGGTGAGTGGCTTCATGTTCCCATTATCTGCTGCCCTTGTCCTTCCAGATGGAAGTGGTCATGCGTTTGGAAAGCACTCTGTGCAGAACTTGGCTTAATTTCTGCAGTTCATCTTGTGGATTGTACATACTGCTGTTACTGAGCGTCTGGTGGCGGAGGGAGGGAGTGCCTGTGGATGTGGTGCCAATCAAGTGGGCTGCTTTGGCAAGGATGGTGTCAAGCTTCTTGCATGTTGGAGCTGCATCCATCCGGGCACGTGGAGAATATTCCATTACACTCCTGACTAGTGTTTTGTGGATGGTGGATAGGCTTTTGGGAGCCAGGAGGTGAGTTACTCGTCTTGCCTTTGCCCTGCTATTGCAACCACTGCATTTATGTGATGAGTCCAGTTGAGTTTCTGATCAATGCTAACTCTCAGGCTATTGGGAGTGGACGACTCAGTGTTGGTAACACCATTGAATGTCAAGGGATGGTTCTTGGTCATCAAGAATAAGAGACAGACTATAGCCTGGTATTTGTGTAGTATGATTGTTACTTGCCACTTGTCAGCCCAGCTCTTGTTGAATTTGGAGACAGAGAGCATAGAACAATAGAGTGCATACAGGCCCTTCGGGCCTTGATGTTGGATCGATCTTTGAAATTGATCTGAAGCCATTACTCCATTATCATCTGTATATTTATCCAATGGTCACTGAAATGCCCTCAAAGTTGATGAGTCTACTACTCTTCCAAGCAGGGCATTCCACACCCTGACTACTGTCTGAGTAAATAACCGACCCCTGACATTTGTCCTTTATCTATCACCTCTCAGTTTAAAGGTATGTACCCTCGTGCTTGCCATCACCAAAGGAAAAAAGCTCTCACTCTCCACCCTATCGAATCCTCTGATCATCTTGTTTGCATCTGTTAAGTCACCTCTTAATCTTCTTCTCTCTAGCCTCAAGTGGTTAGCAATG
>NW_025133122.1:0-1159 GCF_004010195.1 Chiloscyllium plagiosum
GATTGAGAAAGCGCTGAGTGGACCCCGGGATTGAGGAAGCCCTGAGTGGACCCTGGGATAGAGAAATCTCAGTGTGGACTCCTTGGATTGGGAAAGCTCAGTGTGGACACTGGGATTAAGAAAGCTCAGTGTCGACCCTGGGATTGAGAAATCCCAGTGTGGACCCTGGGATTGAGAAAGCGCAGTGTAGACCCTGGTATCTGGAAAGCCCAGTGTGGACCCTGGGATTGAGAAACCTCATTGTGGACCCTGGGATCGGGATTGCTCAGTGTGGACTCCTGAGATTGAGAAACCCCAGTGTGGACCCTGGGATTGAGAAGGCTCAGTGTGGACCCCAGGATTGAGAAAGCGCTGAGTGGACCCTGGGATAGAGAAAGCTCAGTGTGGACCTTGGGATTGAGAAAGCTCAGTGTGGACCCCGGGACTGAGAAATCTCAGTGTGGACTCCTTGGATTGGGAAAGCTCAGTGTGGACACTGGGATTAAGAAAGCCCAGTGTGGACCCTGGAATTGAGAAATCTCAGTGTGGACCCTGGGATTGAGAAAGCTCAGTGTCGACCCTGGGATTGAGAAAGCCCAGTGTGGACCCTGGGATTGAGAAAGCGCAGTGTGGACCCTGGGATTGAGAAATCCCAGTGTGGACCCTGGGATTGAGAAACCTCAGTGTGGACCCTGGGATCGGGAAAGCCCAGTGTGGACCCTGGGATTGAGAAAGCCCAGTGTGGACCCTGGGATTGAGAAATCTCAGTTTGGACCCTGGTATCTGGAAAGCCCAGTGTGGACCCTGGGATTGAGAAAGCCCAGTGTGGACCCTGGGATTGAGAAAGGTCAGTGTGGACGCCAGAGATTGAGAAAATCCAGTGTGGACCCTGGGTTTGAGAAAGCTCAGTGTGGACCCTGGGATTAAGAAATCTCAGTGTGGACCCTGGGATAGGGAAAGCCCAGTGTGGATCCAGGGATTGAGAAACTCAGTGTGGAATTGGGATTGAGAAAGCCCAGTGTGGACCCTGAGATTAAGAAAACTCACTGTGTGGACTTGGTATAGAGAAAGCCCAGTGTCGACCCTGGGATTGAGAAAGCTCAGTGTGGACACTGGGATTGAGAAAGACCTGTGTGGAAGCTGGGATTGAGAAAGCTCAGTGTGGACTCCTGGGCTTGAG
>NW_025133123.1:0-1159 GCF_004010195.1 Chiloscyllium plagiosum
ACAGAGATAAGGATGGGAGTTGTCGTTGGAGGAGGTTAAAAGAATAGGGTTGTGTGTAATAGCTGGTGCAGGTTACATTGATCGGGAGGGGTGTAGTCGATGGAGGAGACGACAGAGATAGCGAGAAGTGCAGTATCTGGTGCAGGATACAAAGATAGGGAACAATGTAGCAGCTGGAGGAGCCTACAGAGATAGGAAGGGGTGACTTAGCTGGAAGTGGTTACAGAGACAGCGAGGGGTAGAGCAGCTGAAGGAGGTTTGAGATGGAGAGAAGTGTAGCGGCTGGAGAATGTTACGGAGACAGAGCAGGGTGAAGGGGCTGGAGGAGGCAGCAAAGATCGAGAGAAGTGAAGAAGCTGGAGGAGGTTTCAGAGAAAGGTGAGTGTAGATACTGGAGCAAATTACATTCGTCGATATTTTGATGAAGTTTTTGGAAATGTGGAGCATCACTTAGATATAGATGGACGTAGCGGCTTGAGATAATGACATGGAAAGATATAGATGGACAGGTGGACAGCTTCAAAACGGAATTGTATGGTGACATAGCAGATTTGAGTAAAATAACCCAGTAGATTTAAACACTTGCCGATGAGTGCCCTCAATCTTTCAATAACAATTTTTTTAAACAGCTCCGTGGGTCCTGCCATCTGCTCCTCCCTAACATCTGGGAGCTGTGGTCAGTGTTGGCAGTTATACAGCTTACTCAAGCAACAATGTGACACAATGAATCCTCGTCGTGTCAGATGAAACAATGATAAAGAAACCGCTTGCTGTCTCCACCCCTTCAGACCCATTTGTTTAATTTCCGGTGCTTGTGTTTGTTTCAATTAAAAGTGAGAGAAATGGCCCTTAAAATTACATAAGACGTTCTGGCGTTTGAAGACAATTCTCAAGTTTGATAGGGAAGTTTATAAGTACAGAAAGAGGCGATGCACTTAGAATTGGAAAGGAGGTTGGATTTGGATTGACCCATCGACAAAAGGAAAGCTGAATGTCTCAGGTAATTAGTCAAACACTTCGGTGGGTCGAGAAACAGGCAAGTGCAGTAAAGTTACAAAAGCTTAAATTAAATCTGAGCAAAATGGGGTTAGAAGATAAAGAAAGGGAGAGGGAAGAATGAAAAAGAGGGACAATTGGCTGCAACAAGGTCGAAATCATA
>NW_025133124.1:0-1159 GCF_004010195.1 Chiloscyllium plagiosum
CCTTTTAAAAGCTTCCACATCATTCTTATAATTCGGTGACTAGAACTGTACACAATATTCCAAGTGGAGCCGCACTAGAGTTTTGTACAGCTGTAACATTACCTCATGATTCCGGAGCTCGATCCCTGTATTAATAAAAGCTAAAACACTGAAGGCCTTCTTAACAACCCTGCCAAATGTGTGGCAACTTTCAAGGATCTGTGTACCTGGACACCGAGATCTCTCTGCTCATCTACACTACTAGGAATCTTACTTTGTATTAGCCCAGTACTTTGCATTCCGGTTACTCCGACCAAAGTGAATCACCTCACACTTGTCCGCATTGAACTCCATTTGCCACCTCTCAAACCAGCTCTGTAGCCTATCTTTGTCTCTCTCGAACCTACACCATCCTTCATGGTGACATAAGTATGGACATTGCACGTTTTTCACTGAACTCAATTGAGTGCAAGCGACAATAAAGCCAATTCAGTTCAAATCTGTGGCTGTGACTGTCTTTGATGCCTTTTCCAAACAGAGCTGGTATACTTGTGCAGGAAAGCCAGAAAAATGAGTATTACAGCATTTTAAACACAAGAGGGGGAGGCAGGCAGACAGAGTGGTTGAGAGTGTGGAGGGACATGTTTATCCGCATGTCAATGTTTCATTCGAAAACAAAGAAACCAATCGATCAGGGATGTAGATGCAGATCACACATTAATACAGTAAAGACACACAAAAAAACACTGGGAAATACCAATGCACAGCAATAAACTCACAGGTGTATGCAGTCATTCGACCCCTCAATCTTGCCTTGCCATTAAATAAGTTCATAGCTGATCGGACAAAGGCCTAAGCTTCACTTCCTCTTGGGTCATACGGCAGGGTAAATAACTGAGCTGTTAGAGTGAGACTATTGTGCGACCAGTGACCATAACTCTATTACTTTGAAGTTGTTCAGGAAAAGGATAGGCCTGGTCCAAAATTTGAAATTATAAATTGGTGCAAGGCCAATTGTGATGGTATTACGCAGGCATTTTCAAAAAATTGACTGGGGGAAGCTATTGACATGTGGAGGGACATATGGCACGTGGAACCTTTTAAATGCAAGATAACGAGAGTTCCTGTTGCAGTGAAGGACAAATCCAGCTAGAGTAGGAAAGATGACATAACAGGGTAC
>NW_025133125.1:0-1159 GCF_004010195.1 Chiloscyllium plagiosum
CAGCCAACACAGTCAGTGCCCTAACCTGAGGAGGCACTAAATGTGATTATATATATATATATATATATATATATATATATATATATATATATATTAACGAGGCAGCATAGAGTCTGTGCCCTAAACTGAGGAGACTCAGAATCTCCTAGTTGGATATATTTAAACAGCAGAACAGAGTCAATGCCCTTAACTGAGGTGATTCTAAATCGCCATGCATTTATCTATACAGCACATAGTCTGAGCACTAAAGTGAGGAAACTGTAAATCACCTAGTTATATAAATGTATTTAACCCGCCAGCCCATAGTCAGTGCCCTAAGTTTAGGAGACTCTAAACCTCCTGGTTATATTTAATTAACCAGCTCGTTATATATATTAAACAGACAGAACAAAGTCAGTGCCCATAACTGAGTAGAGTCTAAATATCCTGATTACGTATACTTAAATACACAGCACAGAGTCAGTGTCCGAGAATGAGCAGTCTCGAAATCTTCTGGTTATATATATTAGACCAACCAGCACAGAGTCACTGCCCTAAACTGTGGAGAATTTAAATCTCCTGGATATACATGTTTATTTAGCCATCCAGCACAGAGTTTGTGCCATTGACTGAGGAGAATCTGAATCTAATGGTTTATTTATTAGACTAGCCAGCACAGAGTCAGTGCCCTAAACAGTGGAGAATTTAAATTTCTTGGATATACATGCTTATTTAGCCATGCAGCACAGAGTCCGTGCCCTAGACTGAGGAGATTCTGAATCTCCTGGTTATATATATATTTATTTAACTAGACAGCAAAAATTCAGTGCCTCAAACAGAGGAGAATCTAAATCTCCTGGTTATGTATATTTATTTTACCAGCCAGCAGGGAGTCAGTGCCCAAGAATGAGCAGGCTTTAAATCTCCTGGTTATGTATATTTATTTAATCAGCCAGCATAGAACCAGTGCCCTAACATGAGCAAACTCCATATCCCCTGGTTATATATCTTTAACCAGCCAGCACAGAGTCAATGGCCTAAGTTGAAGAGACCCCAAATCTCCTGGATGTATCCATTTATTTAACCAGCCACCACACAGTGAGTGCGCTAAACTGAGGAGACTCTTCTTTCGACTGTGACGTCTAGGAATGGACAACAGAGAATTACAAACCTGCATATA
>NW_025133126.1:0-1159 GCF_004010195.1 Chiloscyllium plagiosum
GGGTCAAAGGTCTGAATATCCTTCTGTTGGTCGAGTGTAAGAGGCTGAATAACGGAATGGATTCCTCCATTATCTGTGTAATTCTCTTCAGTTGTTGACTCCTTCCTGTTATCTATGTTGAAATATGATCTTCTTTCATTTTTATAAACTTCAATGGCTATTGGATCAACCTGATAATCCTTTTGTTATAAGTTAGCACCTTCATTTCAGGAATCAGTTGAGGGGACCATCTCTGAGCTGCTTCCAATATAACAAATCCTTTTTCATTGAAGAGACCAAATCTGCACACACTACTCCAGATGTGATCTCACTAAGATCCTGTACAGCAGCAGCAATACTTTACCACCCTGCTGTAAGGTTCCCACCCAGGTTAGAGCAGTCTCAGCTCTCTGGGGGAAATACAGAGCATTGTTGAATGATCATTGTCCTTCTCTACTTCACCAGCATAACAGGAGATCTCGAGAAAATGTCACGATGATGCTTAAGAAGATCATAAATGATGTGGCGAGATGATCTCTACCATTAATCTTTCCAAATTCCACGTCGCTCAGATTCTACAGAATCTTGTAATGTGGAGCGTAAAAACAGAAAGAAGAAGGAAACATTGATGGGAGTTATATATCAAAGTGAAAGCTGCAATACAAATGTTGGGCAGGTTATAAAACAGGAAAATGAGATATACAACTTTGTGGCTACTGCAGTAATAATGTACTGTTTACATTATATCTAAACTGTGTTAACCCAACTGAATGCTAATGCTGGGAGAAATGGATTTCATGAGAATGTTTTGTCGAGCACTGAGCTGGAGGTCAGGTTATTTAGAAATTGATGTTGGATGATCAGAAAAGCTAATTGAAAACTTTGCTGTAAAGGACCTTTTGGGAACAGTGACCACAATGCATTGTTTTTCTTTTATGCTGTTTGTGTACACGGTAGTTTTTGTTTTATTTGAAGTTACTGTTATAAATCTGAATCATGCAAGCCCTGAAGGTGTAAGGAGAAAGTGGGCACTGCAGCTGCTGGAGATCAGTGGCGCTGGAAAAGCACAGTCAGTCAGCGTAATAGGAGCAGAAGCATTGTCGTTTCGGGCACAACCCTTCACCAGGAATGAGGCTTCTGGGTCAAAGGAGCTTAGCGATAAATGAGAAGGGGGTGTGGC
>NW_025133127.1:0-1159 GCF_004010195.1 Chiloscyllium plagiosum
GACCCCAGGGTGAGTGGGATTTAATCATCACCAAACTCTCTCCCCGTGCCCCTCCCCCACCCCCCAAACCCCAGGAAGTGCCTTTGGAGGCCGTGGGACATTTTGACACCATGGTAGGGGGTGCAGCTGAGTTGGGCTCCTCCGAGGAGGTCGGAGGGCAGCGTTCCTGTCCACAGGAGCCTTTCTGAAGCCAAGGCCTAGCTGAAGGCCTCACCCCACCACCTCAGGTATCATACTCCTGGGAGGCTAGGAACTCCAAGTCTGTCCTTACCCTCCACCTTGGGACTCATGGGTGACAAATATCAGAAAGGGATATTCTTTACGCTCAGGCACATCATCACCAATCAAAGGACTTTACTCTGAGCGATAGGGAGAGGGAAGGTGTCCCATCTCTGCTTTCAACTTCCCAATCCATTGTCTGCTAGCACTTCATTTTGTGTTTGAGTTCAAATCATAGATCAGGCCATTTGGCCCATCGAGTCGACATCAACCCTCCAAAGAGCATCCAACCCAGACCCATCCCCCTATCCCTGCAGTTCCCATGGCTAATCCACCTAGCCTGCACATCCATGGACACGACGGGGCAATTTAGCACTGCCAACCCACCCTAACCTGCACAACTTTGGACTGTGGGAGGAAACCGGAACACCCGAAGGAAAACCCGTTCAGACAAGGGGAAGAATGAACAAACTCCACATGGACAGTTGTCTGAAGGTGGGATTGAACCCGGGTCCCTGGCGCCGTGAGGCAAGTGGTGCTAACCACTGATCCACCGTGCCACCCTTTCAATAACTCTTCTTTCAATAACTCCCGAAGCCTGTTCTCTGTGAAGGAGCTGACAACATCCTGACAGTGATTTCTATCTTCATGGGATGGGGCCAGCTTTTTTGCTCATGTAATTGGCAGTTAAGAGTCAACCACATAGCTATGGGTTTGGAGTTATATGTAGACCAGACCAGGTAAGGATGGCCAATTTTCTTCCCGGAGGGACATTATTGAACCAGATTGGCTTCAACGACAGGAGGTTTACAATTGCCATTCGATTAGCTTTTAATTCCAGATTTTCATTCAATTCAACTTTTGCAGTCTACCATGGCAGGACTCCCCCAGCGAATGAGTTCGGAAAAAGGACCAGGCCAGACATGAAACATTAACACTG
>NW_025133128.1:0-1159 GCF_004010195.1 Chiloscyllium plagiosum
CCACACTATCCCGCTGAGAGTGTCCCACACTCCATGTTTATCAACCCCACACTATCCAGCTGAGAGTGTCCCTCATTCCGCATTTATCAGCCCAACACTATCCCGCTGAGTGTCCCTCACTCCGGGTTTATCAGCCCCACACTATCCCACTGAGAGTGTCCCTCACTCCGTAATTAACAACACCACACTATACCGCTGAGAGTGTCCCTCACTCCGGGATTATAAGCCCCACACTATCCTGCTGAGAGTGTCCCATCTTCCGGGTTTTTCAGCCCCACACTCTCCCCCTCAGTGTGTCCCTCACGCTGGGTCTATCAGCCGCACACTATCCCATTGAGAGTGTCCCTCACTCCGGGTTCATCAGCCCCACACTATCCCATTGAGAGTGTACCTCACTCCGGGTTTATCAGCTCAACACTATCCCGCTGAGAGTGTCCCTCACTCCGGGATTATTAGCCCCACACTATCCCGCTGAGAGTGTCCCTCACTCCGGGTGTATCAGCCCCACACTATCCCGCTGAGAGTATCCCTCACTCCGGGTTTATCAACCCCATACTATATCATTGAGAGTGTCCCTCACTCCGGGTTTATCAGCCCCACACTATATCATTGAGAGTGCCCCTCACTCCGGATTTATCTACCCCACACTATATCATTGAGAGTGTCCCTCACTCCAGGTTTATCAGCCCCACACTATCCCGCTGAGAGCGTCCCTCACTCCGGGTTTATCAGCCCCACACTATCCCGCTGAGAATGTCCCTCATTCCGGGTTAATCAGCCCCACACTATCCTGCTGAGAGTCCCTCACTCCGGAATTATCAGCCCCACACTATCCCGTTGAGAGTGTCCCTCACTCCGGGTTTTTCAGCCCCACACTATCCCGCTGAGAGTGTCCCCCACTCCGGGTTTATCAGCCCCACACTATCCCGCTGAGAGTGTCCCCAACTCCGGGTTTATCAGCCCCACACTATCCCGCTGAGAGTGTCCCCCACTCCGGGTTTATCAGCCCCACACTATCCCGCTGAGCCTGTCCCTCACTCCGGGTTTATCAGCCCCACACTATCCCGCTGAGAATGTCCCTCATTCCGGGTTAATCAGCCCAACACTATCCCGCTGAGAGTGTCCTCAACTCCGGGTTTTTCAACTCAACACTATCCCG
>NW_025133129.1:0-1159 GCF_004010195.1 Chiloscyllium plagiosum
TATACATTGTTTAATCAGTGTGTTCCTGAAGGCAGAATATATTATTAATGTGTGCACAAATAACAAGAATTAACAACAGAGACACATATCACAAAGTAATGCATGTACTGTACAAGAACATGAAATATGATTTGATCCTCAGTATATCCTCGTTTTTCAACAACGATCCTCCTCCAGCGCCTTTTTTGGGATTCCTTGCTCCAGCCTCTCATTCGTATCTGGATGTGTGTTATAAATTCCTGTATTTGGTATCCCACCTTATTTCAATGAATCCACTTTTTACCAGTAAATAAATAAATTGACCTGCTAGGTTCTGCCAATAGCTTGTGTCTGTCATTTTATTAGAGTTATAAGTTTCTCATAACACCTTGAATGTGAATATATTGCTCTGGTATGCACAGACAGTAGAAAGGACCAAAGCACATGGGAATTGACCCATAAAAAAGGAAAAAATATCTTCTTCTGTCATCAATTTATGTCCTTTTCTATTTTATTCTTCTTCTCATCCATATTGTCTCACTCTCTTTCTCCCCAATGGTTTTTCATGTTCCACATCTCAATATCACGATTTTCCAGTTCACCTCTATTGCTTACATTTGTATGGGACACAATTATAATTGAATAACGTAACTACAAAGACATGAGGGAGCATTGGACAGTGTTGACTGAATGGGAAGCCTAGCAAGGAAGACTATGGAGCGGTATTGACAGGATGTCAATCTCGGATGATTCGGTTGTCCAGCTGAAATTCATCTCAAGGAAGAATAACCACACTGAAGTGAGGATGACATAACAAAGCCATACAACCACAGTAATAAGGATGAAAACAACAGTGGAAGCATACAATGTCGTGAAATTATTGGGAATCCAAAGGATTCAGAAGCCTTAAAAAGCCAGTGAACATCAAACAAAACACCTCAATAGCGAGGAGAAGGCAAACTATGATAGCAAGTTTGTTAATAGCATCAAAAAGACTGCAAGCCGTTTCTCAATACTGAACGGGCTAGTGTTATGAAGTTAAAGGCGTGTTCTGTACCTTTAAGAGAGAGCGAAATTTGTTTTGCACCGCGAGTTTGCATGCACATGTCAAAGGACTGACAAGATGTCTCAGAGTGCACTGGAAAACTGAAAATAAGTAACTTTGGGCTTTTTTCACAAT
>NW_025133130.1:0-1159 GCF_004010195.1 Chiloscyllium plagiosum
CGTGATACTGTCAGTCCCCCTGGATAAACCACACTGTGATACTGTCAGTGCTCCTGGATAAACCACACCGTAATACTTTCAGTGCCCCTAGATAGATCGTACCTTGATAATGTCATTGCTCCTGGATAAACCACACTGTGATACTGTCAGTGCCCCTGGATAAATCAGACCGTGATAATGTCAGTGCTCCTGGATAAACCACACTGTGATACTTTCATTGCTCCTGGATAAACCACACCAGGATACTGTCAGTGCTCCTGGATAAATCACACCGTGATACCGTCAGTGCTCCCGGATAAATCGTACCGTGATACTGTCGGTGCTCATGGATAAACGACACTGTGATACTTTCATTGCTCCATGGTAAGCCACATTGTGATACTGTCAGTGCCGCTAGATAAATCACACCGTGATACTGTCAGTACGCATGGATAAATCACACCGTGATACTGTCAATGCTCCTGGATAAACCACACCATGATACTGTCAGTGCTCCTTGATAAATCACACCGGGGTACTGTCAGTGCCCCTGGATAAACCACACTGTGAAACTGTCAGTTCCCCTGGATAAATCACACCGTCGTACGGTCAGTGCCCCTGGATAAACCACACTGTGAAACTGTCAGTTCCCCTGGATAAATCACACCGTGATACTGTCAGTGCCGCTGGATAAATCACACCGTGACACTGTCAGTGCCCCTGGATAGATCGTACCTTGATAATTTCATTGGTCCGGGATAAACGACGCCGTGATACTGTCAGTGCTCCCGGATAAACCACACTGTGATACTGTCAGTGCTCCTGGATAAACCACACCGTGATACTGTCAGTGCTCCTGGATAAATCACACCGTCGTACGGTCAGTGCCCCTGGATAAACCACACTGTGAAACTGTCAGTTCCCCTGGATAAATCACAGCGTGATACTGTCAGTGCCGCTGGATAAATCACCCCGTGACACTGTCAGTGCCCCTGGATAGATCGTACCTTGATAATTTCATTGGTCCGGGATAAACGACGCCGTGATACTGTCAGTGCTCCTGGATAAACCACACTGTGATACTGTCAGTGCTCCTGCATAAACCACACCGTGATACTGTCAGTGCTCCTGGATAAACCACATCGTGAAACTGTCAGTACCCCTGGATACATCACACCGT
>NW_025133131.1:0-1159 GCF_004010195.1 Chiloscyllium plagiosum
AAACAAGGCAAATTCAAAATAATAAGGTTACTCCGACTGAATCATCCATTAAATCACAACGTGATCGTGGCAGAATTGAAATAAATGCGGACGGGTAAAAATATTCCAAAAAATAAAGAAAACGAGTTTCCACTCACTGGTTACAAGAAGTGCCTCATGGTAATCTGGAACAAAAAGAGCATCGTGTTGTCAGACAAGTCTATCACAATGTGTCTCATTAAATAAATGTGAATGAAATGATGTAATACGACAAAGTAGCCAATCCGATCAATGCCCAGTCTCTGAGAAGACATTTCAGATGAATGTGAGAACGGTCAATGTAAATAACATCAAGTGTGGAATTTACAGATATTATCATAAATCTGTTATTTTGGGGACACAATTATTTTGAAGTACCACATTATGTTGCCAAATTTAAAATGAGCCAAACATTTAATTGGCATGTTGTTCAAATGTAATTCTTAATCTGTAATGTTTCTTGCGACCTCCTGTGTGATGTGCAATACGTCATATCATGGTTGTTGGCAGATATTGCTCTAAATATTACAGCAGATTCCAAACAAATTGAGGACTGAGTTTAACATGTAAATAGCTTCATGTATTTTGAGTGTGCAGGTGTTAAAAGATAGTAGGAGAAAGTGAGGACTGCAGATGCTGGAGATCAGAGTTGTAAATGTGTTGCTGGAAAAGCGCAGCAGGTCAGGCAACATCCAAGGAGCAGGAGAATCGACGTTTCGGACACGAGCCCGATTCCTGTTGCGCTTTTACAGCAACACATTTTCAGCTGTTAAAAGATAGTGCCAAACCCAAAGAGGAACTGACTGAGAATTTAATACATTTTTCACAATAGTCCCTTTTGCCTTCTTTCTTTCAAGAGGGAAAAGAAATGGAATAAGTTTGAAAGAGGTCCAACAATTTCTAAACTCAATTCCAGAATTCTGATTCGGTTTGGGATGCAATACATGGTACACTCCAGTGTACAAGGAATTTATGGTGCTGACATACTATCTGATTGTTAACAGAATACAGAGAATCTAGGCTTAATTCCACAACCATCACAAATGCAATTTTGAGCTCCGAGAGGTGCTGCATAAATTATATTCATTGTCAGCAAATACATTGCATTGTCCAACATGGACCCTGTTCTTCTGACCAACTA
>NW_025133132.1:0-1159 GCF_004010195.1 Chiloscyllium plagiosum
AGGATTTGACTGAAGTAAATGCAAATTTCTATATTTTAGCCATACTCGATAGCTTAGCCAGATGACCCCAGGTGCACTGTTTAATTTCGTAAGGATATGGTTAACAAACAAATACATAATACGGAGTTCTGTGCCAAACTACTTACAGTTCGGTTTGGAAGTGCAATTACTTGCATTCAGTATTAATTTATTTTTTACTCAATCTCCCATTAACGTCTCGCTTACAAACAGTTATTGCATGCTTGGAGCATGAATAATTGCAGTTGCTGTTCGTTTGTAGTTATCTCTTTCTTCTCTTTTCCCACACCCTTTAATCCTCAAAACCCCACCTATTCATCTATTTTCCATTCATCAAATCAACTATGGGCTCTAATGTAAAATGAGTTTAGGTTTGCTCATTTTCGTCGCTGCAATTCTGTGACTATGCTCAAATCCTCTTTCACTAGAAACGATTCGTCACATAGTGGCGTATTTGAGCTGAGTCAACAGCGGTAAAATGGCTCCATGCAATTGTTCAACTGATCCACCAAACGGAGTTGAATCTCAAACCGGAACTAATGTATTTCTCTGCACAGTTGTTATGTAATTTGATGAGACTGGATCAGATATTTCTGCCTTTGTTTCTAATTTCCAATGCTCGCAGTTCTTTTGGATTTTTCTTTATTTGTTATTCCACACAGTTAGCAGGAGAGGTGCGGGAAGACGTGTATCCAGGGCAGTCCAGTGTGATGCGAATGAAAGAGACAGCTCGGGGCTGCTTTTGCTTGGCAAATGGGACCTCCAGACAGAAATGAAAGGAGCATTATGCATTATGCATATTCCTCCATATAAACAGCACTCATGCTAAATTACAGTTAAATCATAACATCAAACGAACTTATGGTGGACAATAAAAGTAGGCCACATCAACAGAATAAATAAAATTTTATCTTTCCGGATATGGCACTCAGTTGCCTGGTAAATCCATTGATGTTGATCCAAAGAACGACAATTTGATGAGTAGACCGTGGATAATTTACTTTCAGACATCAACGCCCAACCATCTTCCGACCCCAAGAGACAACAGTCCCACAGACAAACATATGGGTTAATGTTTGCTTATGAACATTAAAGTACGTAATTTCGTAGCAACTTTCTGTTCTTGACATCTGAAATTTGC
>NW_025133133.1:0-1159 GCF_004010195.1 Chiloscyllium plagiosum
TAAAAGAAATGGCTTTTAACATTACTCAAGATGTTCTGGGGTTTAAAGATAATTTCCACTTTTGCCAAATAAGTTTAGAAAGACAGAGGAAGGGCATACTTTTAAAATTAACAAATAGATTAGAATTGGGTTTAACCAGGGACAAAACGAAAGCTGAAATTGTAATGGAGTTGGTCAAGCACTTCGGTGTATCAGAGAAACAGGCAACTGCAGTCGAGTGAGAAAAAATCTTAAATTGTAAATGTGCCAACTAGACTTCGAAGACAAAGAAAGAGACAGAAAGGGAGAGAGAAAAAAAGAGAAAGAGAAATAGAGGGAAAAATGAGAGAGAATTTGAAATTCAGAAGTTGGAAATTAGATAAGAAAGTTAAATTAACAGGATGAAGGTAAATGGAGAATGTTGGGATGTATACAACTATGTTAATATATTGCCATATTTCGGTGAGAAAAATGTCAAAACTTTTTTTATTTCATTCGAAATATAGATGCGGCAGATGGTGTGTCCAGTGAACTTGTGGGAAATGTTGATTCAAACTAAGCTGGCGGGCACAGCTGGTGAGGTGTTTGTGGCGCTGTCAGATGAGGGATCAAGAGATTATGCAGATGTCAAACTGCTATTTTGATTGCTTATGAATTGTTACTAGAAGCATATCGACGGAAGTTCAGAAGTATAGAGATGGAACCAGGTCAGAGTAATGTTGAGTTTGAAAGAATTAAACACAGTCATTTTGACAGATGGATGCAGGCCTTAAATATTGATAAGACCTGTGAGGCCCGAAAGGAGATTATTCGGTTCGAGGTGTTTAAAAACTCAGTTCCAGCGATGGTAAGAATTCATGTGAATTAATAAAGTTCAAGAAGTGACAAACGCGGCAGAAATGGCAGGTAAATATACATTGGTGCATCAGATGAAATGTAGACTATGGGAGGACTTTCATCCTGTTGAGGGATAGAAATTGGGAGAAGAGGAGATCCTACACTGCAAAACATGTTAAATTAAAAGAAATGGCTCTTAACATTACTCAAGATGTTCTGGGGTTTGAAGATAATTTCCACTTTTGCCAAGTAAGTTTAAAAAGACAGAGGAAGGGCATACGTTTAAAATTAACAAAGGGTTTAACCAGGGACAAAACGAAAGCTGAAATTGTAATGGAAGCAC
>NW_025133134.1:0-1159 GCF_004010195.1 Chiloscyllium plagiosum
CTTTGAGCCAGTTCTGTATCCAACTAGCTAATTTTCCATGTGATCTAACCTTACTAACCAGTCTCTACGGGGAACTATGTCGAAGGCCTAACTGAAGTCCATATATATCACATCCAGCATTCTGTCATCATCAATCCTCTTCGTTACTTCGCAACAAAAATTATATCAAATTAGTGAGACATGATTTTCCACGCATAACCCCATTTCACTATCCAGATAAAGAGTTCTTGCCCAGAACGTCGATTTTCTCGCTCGTCAGATGCTGCCTGACCTGCTCTGCGTTTCCAGTACCACTCTCATCTAGACTATGATCTCCAGCATCATTAGTCCTCAATTTTGCTTATCCCTAATCAGTTCTTGCCTTTCCAAATGCATGGAAATCCTGGAGCTCATGATTCCCTCCAACACCGTGCCCACCACTGATGTCAGGATCCCCAATCTATAGTTCTTGGCTTTTTCTTTCCATTTTGTTTCATAGCAAAACTTTAGTGAAACTCATTGACTTCCAGCATCTCACCTGTGGCTATTGATGATGAAAACGCCTCAGCAACGGACCCAGCAATCACTTCCTTAGCTTTCTACAAATTTCTTGGGTCCACCTGATCACGACCCGATGAGGTGATTCATTTTTTTAGACAGCATGTGGTTCGTGTAGGGAATGAATTTCCTGAGGAAGTAATGGATTTTGGGTAAAGTTATAATTTTTAAAACGCATTTGGTAAAGTACAAGAATAAGAGAACACTTTGACAAATCTGGGCCCAGCGCAGACAATGGGAATGATTTAGCTTGGGATGATGGTCAGCATGGAATGTATGGGCCGATAGGCCTGTATGCAAATACCCTGTATAACCCGATGAGTCTGTGTGTGTTTGTATGTCCAAGTATGTATCTGCATATTTCTGTTGGTGTTTGTCTATTCCTGTGTGTCTATATATATCTCTGTTAACCTCTGTGTGCATGTCTATCTCTCTGTGCTTGTTACATGTGTTCCTGCATTAGTGTGTGGATCTCTGTCTCTGCATCTCTGTGCAATAGGAGTTCTTCTTGTTTTTGGTGTGAATCACTGAAACGGGGTCAAAATCACTCTTCCTTGCTCTCCCTTTCCCTCTTTTCTTTAAAGTGATGCAAGCCCACACTCTGCTGGTCTGGTTTGGGTCT
>NW_025133135.1:0-1159 GCF_004010195.1 Chiloscyllium plagiosum
GTAAAGATTTATGAAGATTGAATAGGTGTCCACGTGGGCAAGATTAGTGCAAATTTCATATCATGTGGAAACAGAATGTTATCCAACGTTTTGGTGAATTTGATGTGCAGTATAATTCTTAAATCTTAAAATGTTGGAAAGTACAGTTTGACATAAACCTCAGTGTCCTTGTCTTTAATTTGCCGACGTCTAACATACAGCTTCAGCAAACTAGTTGGAATGTCAGTGGAATGAGAATTTCTATTGTCAGATGATTTCAGACGTCTTGCTTCAGTTGAGCAGGAGCTTGGCCAGATTGTACTTGAAGGACTATTTTCAATGTTGATTCTTTATCTCAGGAAATATATTACTGCCACAGAGAGATGGCAAGCAAGGTTCAATAGACTATTTCCAAGGAACACTCTATCAAAGAGGACCATGACAAACTAGATCTATGTTCCCTAGTGTTATAAAAAATGAGACTACATTTCATTGAAAGTTAAAAGATACAAATTGGCTTCCTGCTTCAAACGTATTTCTGCCTATCCATATAGTATTTATAAATTCCTTGAAGGAGTCAGCTGCATTCTGAACTGTGTCTCAGAGAGCGGTTGTTGTTCCTCCGAACACAGGGATAGTAGCAGACCGAATACCATAAGGCATAGCAACAACAGTAGACCCAGCAGCTCACCGAGTTGGCTCTGCCTTTCAGTTCAATGATGTTTGTTCTGATAATCCTAAACTCCACTTTCCTGCATTTTCCTCGTAACCTTTGATGCATTGATTAAAAATATGTCTCTCAGCCTTGAAGATACTTAATGATCCAGGCTCAATAGCTTTCAGAATCTTCTGATATGATATTTGGTAGTTTTAATTCTCTAGTTTGTTTCTAGCACTCCTTTTTGAACCTACAATTGATTGCAACCCTGTTCTATCGCACATCCTCTATGGCAAAAGAACAGTAAAAAAACAACAGGGTCAGAACCTCTAGCTTCCTCCTTTTTTCCCACATCAGTTAAGTTACACCTTATCCAGATCTGGGGATGAATCCACTCTTTATTCTGCTACTCTTCACGATTCCAATAAGCCTTCCTCCAAACTGAAGACTGATGTGAAGGACGTATTTAACATATTGCCTGGATCCGCACACAGGTTGCCTCATTGATCCCTAATACTCCTC
>NW_025133136.1:0-1159 GCF_004010195.1 Chiloscyllium plagiosum
TATTTACATCCTTTAGGGAAAATGACTTCACTTCTTACTTGACCCAATCTACATATCATTCCAGACCAAAGCAATGCAATTGAATCTTAACTGCCCTGCGTGACATAGGTTCATAGAATCCCTACACTGCAGAAACAGATCGTTCGGCCCAACAAGTTCACACTGACTCACTGAAGATGCACCTATAGTGTTCTAGTACGTTGATCCAATGACAATAAATGAATGATGGTATATTTCCCAGCCAGATATTAACTGACTTGTAAAGGAACTCATAGGTGATGATGTTTCCATGTGTCTGTTGCCCTGGTGATAGTGCAACTTTTGAAGTTCTGCTGTTTGCAAATGCAAGAAGTACTGTTGAATGTGTGAGGAACCTATGGTTAATAAAAATGTGAATTAATACTGTCATGAAAAGAATGTTACAAGTAATCCTTATGAAGATGTACTTCACTCAATGGTTGAAATCAAAATAACATCATTTGATATTCTAATGACATGCGGGTCTCTGATACCTTGTTTGTCACCAATATTAAATTCTAGTGGTTAGGAATGCTCCGCATGTTAGAGCTGGAAATCTGTTCAACACGATCTCTAGTTTTCCCTGACCCCACAAGTGCTTTATACCGTCTTCTGCAACTAGAAGAGGAGAGACCTATGAGTAACTGTAATGGCATGTGTTTATTCAACTCCTTCTGCATTTGGTTAGGGTGTTCACCTGGAAGAGGCATAACACTGCATAACAACAAAGGTCATAATGCATCTCAAATAACTGGTGCAGTTTTATTCATATTATAAAGCAATAGTACAATTTAAACATTTTTGTCTATTTGCACACCATCCTCTGTCCCCAGTCATAGAGTCATAGAGATGTACAGCATGGAAACAGACCCTTCAGTCCAACCCGTCCACGCCAACCAGATATCCCAACCCAATCTAGTCCCACCTGCCAGCACCTGGCCCATATCCCTCCAAACCCTTCCTATTCATATACCCATCCAAATGCCTCTTAAATGTTGCAATTGTACCAGCCTCCACCACATCCTCTGGCAGCTCATTCCATACACGTACCACCCATTGCGTGAAAAGGTTGCCCCTTAGGTCTCTTTTATATCTTTTCACTCTCACCCTAAACCTATGCCCTCAAGTTCTGGACTCCCTG
>NW_025133137.1:0-1159 GCF_004010195.1 Chiloscyllium plagiosum
CACCTGAAATATCCGAACATTCAATGCTTTGGGTCCAGTTCTGGAAAGTGGATGGAAAGTAGATTTAGTTTTGCCTTGGTGGGACAGACTTGATTGGATGAGAGACTTCTCCTACACTGTATGATTCTCTGATTCTGTGAAACCTCTGGCTGATTACCACGTACTGTCGTCCCTCGGCTGATGAATCAGTCTCTCTTCAACTCTTCACCCTTCCTCCTTCGTGTCTAAATCCTGAGCTCTCACTGTTTCTGGGAGATTTGAGAAGCAGATTTACTCACTTGCTCATTCACTCCCTTCTCAGCCTCTCTTTATCTCCTGAAACTCCACTCAACACCAATCTGCTGGGTCAGGAGCAAGGCTCTCAGCTCAATGAATAAAGGAACCTTTTCCAGCACCAAGCTGGTGAGTGTCAGCTGGAGAACAATGTTCCATTGCAATAATCAAGGTGTCCAGCCATTCTGTATATCCACGTTCACTCCTGGAGGAACCAGGGAGAGAGGAAGAGTCAGTGCAGCCATTGTGCAGCATCCAGTGTCGAGTTGCCCCATTTCCAATCCCACTGCAATGTCATTGTCAATTTGCAAGAAATGGCACAGCAAAGGCAAGTACCATGTAGACTGGAGATCCTAGAGGGTCAGGCAGCACCCATGGAGAGAAAGCAAGGCAAAATGAAATGTTTTCATAAGAAGGACTTTTTCTCACTCTCGTTCCAAATTCTCAAATGGCTATTTGATCCTGATTTCCTCTTTTGCTTCAGACCTGTTGAAATTTTAAAAAGTAATTCTGTCCTTTTGTGAATGGAGCACTCAGTTTATCATCATTCATTATTAAGTTCCAATAACTGCATCAAAATATTTTTCCTGATCTCCTTTCTGTAGCTGGTATATGACTGGAGAATATGTTATTTTGCCTTTCAGTTTGTCTGCTCTGATGGTAAATCTACATTTACTGTGTTCCTTTGTTTAAGAATTTTTGAACATCAGAATTCCCTCCCTCCACTGTCGAGATCCTTTTCTGGCCTTCATAGAATCATAGAATCGAGGAATTCCTTCAGTGTGGATGGAGGCCATTCAGCCCAGCAAGCTCGTACCGACCCTTTGAAGATCATCCCACCCAGACCCACACTTCCCCTACCCTATCCCCGTAACCCTGCATTTTC
>NW_025133138.1:0-1159 GCF_004010195.1 Chiloscyllium plagiosum
ACTCCTTTCCTCTACTATTTATCATTCCCCTTTCATTCCAGATCTTCCTAAAGGTGTGTACTACCCCAAAGGCATACTTAGAGTCAGTGTAGATTGTCCCGGCTATTCCCTTTAAATTCCTCAGAGCCCGGTGCAAGGCGTACAATTCGCACGTTTGTGCGGACCAGGCATTCGGTAGCCGTCCACTTTCCACTAATTCCCAACCAGTCTCACTAATGACTGCATAACCGTTGTGTCTTTTTCCATCTATCACTCGAGAGGACCCGTCAATGTACCACCGCCTTCCTGCATGTAAGGGGGTATCCCTCAGATCTTCCCTCACTTTACTCTGGTACTCTATTATGCCTGAACAGCAGTGTTCCAGTTCCTCCTCCCCTTCCCCTTTCCAAAGAAAGTCCGCCGGGTTCTGGCAGCCCCCGACTTCTATTCGGAGGTCTTCTCGGTCCAATAATATGGCTTCATATTTCAGAATTCTCGAGTCAGTCAGCCACCTCCCGGCCTTCTGATTCACGATAGTTCTAACCTGGTGGGGAGTAGTGACTGTCAAGGGGGCCCCGAAAGTCAACTTCCTGCTTTCCTCTACCAGCTTTGCCGTGGCTGCCACCGCTTGGACACACTCCGGCCACCCTCGGGAGACTGGATCCAGAATTTTTGACAGGAAAGCCACGGGCTTCCTTTCTCCCCCCCAATCCTGGGTCAATACTCCAAGAGCGAACCCTTTCTGGATTTCACAAAGAGACGAAATGTCTGACTAAAATCCGGCAAACTTAAAACAGGTGCGGTCATAAATTTTTCTTTTGGAATTCCAATTAACTTTTTCTCCTCCTCCTCCCATTTTATTCTGTTGGGTGCCTCCTCAATGAGTTTTAGGTACAAGTCTTTAGAAAGGGGGGCATAGTCATCTATCCATAACCGACAATAGCCTAAGAGTCCCAAGAACTTCCGCAACTCCCTCTTGGTTGTTGGGAGGCCTAGTTCGATTATTGCCCGCACTCTTTGTGGACTTATTCGTTTCTGTCCCTGGCTTATCAAGTGTCCCAGGTACTTAACCTCCTTCTCGACATATTGGAGCTTCTTCTGACTCACTCTTAACCCCTTCTCAGCTAGGTAATTTAACAGGGCATTGGTCCCAAGTAGGACATCCTCCTCCGTGGGCCCG
>NW_025133139.1:0-1159 GCF_004010195.1 Chiloscyllium plagiosum
TGAACTACATATAGGAGGTCACCGAGATGCATCAAAGAGCAAGGCTAATGTACAAACCCGTTTCTATTGCCCTGGAATACATACGGATGTGGTTAAATTTTGCTGTACGTGTCAAACATGCTAAATGGTAGGTAAGCCACAGGCGGTAAGAAAACCAGCACCTTTGTTGAGAAATCCTGCATTTGAAGAACCATTCACGCGGGCTATAACTGATTGTGCAGTTCCCCTCCCGAGACTAACAAGTAGGAACCAATACTTGCGAACCATAATGCATGTGTCTACCAGATTTCCAGAGACAATTCCATTGCAGAGCATGAAAGGAAAATGGATGGTAGAGGAGTTAGTAGCATTCTGCACTTAGTATGGGCCACCCAGAAAGACTCAATCAGATCAAGGGTCTTATTTTTTGTGTTGGGTTGTTTGAAGAAGTCATAGATGGCTTATGTATACAAAACTCTAATTCAAGTGTGCAAATCCTGAATCCGAAGGAGCATTATGAAGATGGCATCAGACACTGAATGAAATGCTAAAAGCGTACTGTCAGGATTACCCGAATGAGTGGGATGAAGGTATCCCATTCATTTTGCTTGCCTTTCGAGATGCCCCAAGTGAACCTACTCAGTTTACTCCCTTAGAGTTAACATTCGGACGTGAAGTGAGAGGCCCTTAAAATTAATGAAAGACAAATTTACAGCGCCAAATTGGGAGGCCTCGCACTTGGATAATCTATCAGAGGTGAGGGAGAGAGTAAATAGAGTATGTGAGTTAGCTAAAAATGCACCTGAAGAGAGCACAATTTAGGATGAAGGAGGTGCCATATAGAAGATCTGAAATTCTGACGTATTCCTGTGGAGATGGCGCATTCGTGTTAACCATTGAGAAGGGATCACTGGATAACAGAGAAGAAGTTGAGTCATGTAAACTAACGTGTACAGATGCCAGTTATAAAAAAAACTGTATCAGACGTCATGTGACCATTTTGAAACCTCAATATAATAAAGTAGGAACTGGAAAAAAAAATGTGCTGGTGACTGCGTCACAGACTGAGGAATTAAACCCAAATGTTGTGCAGTTGATGCACCACAGAATACGTTAAACAATCGGAAAAGTTAATAAAGTATCTGCCTCAGCAACAAAGAAAACATTTGAAAGGGTTGTT
>NW_025133140.1:0-1159 GCF_004010195.1 Chiloscyllium plagiosum
TTTTCTTTCAATCCGCCTAAACACATCTGCTATTACATTGGAGGAGCCACAGCATGTACATTTTGTGTGTTTAACGTCGGCAAAGTAAGACTCCAATTAAATAGTCTCATATTTTGGTCTTTAAATATTCCAAAATCTCCGACAATTTGTTTGTCATATTCACATTAAAATATTGTCAGGCCAGTGTGAAACTTCATCATTCTTGTTCAATAATGGAGATTTTGTATTTTTTTTCTGGTGGACATTGAGTTTTTTCGACAAGTAGCCAATTAGCCATTCAATTCCATCATCCTCTTTCTGTATCAATACATCTCCGACCCCTATATCCCGAGCATCAAACACAATTTTCAAAGAGTTTCAGAATATTTGGTGCAGCTAAAACGGATGCGGTGATTAATCCTGCTTTAAAATTCTCAAATACCTCCTGGCATTGTTCTGTCCACCACAAATCTGTTTCCTTCTTTAATAAATCCATCAGTGGTGCCAATACGCTGCTGAAGTTTGGAACAAACTTCCGATAGAATCCACTCAGTTCCAAAAATTGAAGCACCTCTTTCTTCGAGAATGGTCGTGGAAATTCCTCAAAGCCCTTCGTTTTTATGTTCCAGGGAATCAACCTTCCATGTCCAATGTAATATCCCAAGAACATCAGACCTGCCTTCGTGAATTCTGTTTTCTTTAAGTTTATTACCAAGTTTGATTCTTGTAATCGTTCAACATGCTCTGCCAACTGTAACATGTGAGCCTTCAATCACTTGCTAAAGATCACTACATCATACAGATAAGCTGCACAATTTGTTCATCTGGCCACAACGCTGTTTCTGAGTCTTAAATGTGGCTGGTGCATTATTCATCCATACGAAATACTCCATTAAGTTTTTTGTCATCTCTGGTATCTTTACTAGATAGTTTAACTGACTCCACTTTTTTTTTAATTTGAAAGGGGCCAATAAACCTGGCTTTGAAGAGATTTCTTACCACTGGTGGCAATACTAATACGTCATTCCCACGGGAACTCTTCAAAGTTTCAGTGTTTTTATCTGCCACCTGCTTCACTCTATGTTGTGCTCTTCAGATACTGTTTAGCAAACTCACCTACTCCATGTACTCTCTCCTTCACCTTATGCACATAATTCTGGGGTCAGATTTCCGACTTCGG
>NW_025133141.1:0-1159 GCF_004010195.1 Chiloscyllium plagiosum
ATCTATCACTGTCACAATTACTGCCTCCTCAGCTCCAGCTTTGATGAGATCCTGTTTGTGTGGGGAGTGAGAGGGCCCTCGATCTCGACAGGGTCGATAGATAACAACCCACTTTCCTGTTTGAGTTACGCACCCCGCTGAGTTCGTCCGAGCTATAACCCACCAGATTCTTTTACTGTCCCAGTCTCCCTGCAATGTAGCTACTCAGGAGAGGTTGCCTCTCCTTTTCTTTCTGTCCCAGTCCTGGCCGGAGCATCCCCATGTTTAAATTCAGATGTTGATGTCAATAGTTGCCATTTTAGAATAAATAGGAGCAACTCCCGAAAGGTCCCTTCTTGAGTTTCACACCTCCATATCTGAATACGTTTTGTCATACTCGCGGTCTACATCGGGGCAGGTTTGCTTCATCCAGCTTCCTAGGTTCCCTCTCCGACTGCTCTCATTTTAGTAATTGAGGTGGTGAGGGGCAAATGCTTATCGGTAACTGACAAAGATGCTCCGGTGTTAGAATCATGCAGTGTTGGTCCCTCAACAGCGCGTCAATGAATACTCATAGGCTATGCATGAACACAGGCCACTCACAACATGAACACCTATCTCCCACTCTGTGCATACGTTCTTTGTCTATGTGCCCTTTTCTGCTTCCCTTGTAACATTGTGGGTCTGGTTACCCTCCCTGTACTGCAGCTATTCCCCTATGTTTCTGAGTTTGCCTCAGCTCTCATGGCCCAATTCAAAATGTGGTTAGAATTATCTCCCACTGGGAGTCCCATGTTTATAATTATAGTCAAATAGGGTCCCATGTCATCTTTTAAATACATCAAACCTATTTCATCATCACAGGTTGGGGTTTGGTAATCTCCCATGGTACTTACAAACCTCAGGCTTCCTCTCTGTATAATCCTCGATATTACCCTTGGGCCCCTGAGTCACCAAGGTTATTCTAGCCCATTCAGCCTGTCCCGTCCCCAGTGTGTCCCTGTAATATCTGTAAATGTCTGGAGCCACTGGTCAGCTGTACTCTGGGGGGAACCGGCTCGCACCCCATCCTCTCATTGCAGGGACAGTTTCTGTTGTACACTTCAGGGCATCTTGGCCCGAGGGAGGGTCCATACATCATCTTCGGCGAGACTGTGTACCTCTACTAATTCATCCATAT
>NW_025133142.1:0-1159 GCF_004010195.1 Chiloscyllium plagiosum
TTCATTGAATGAATGGGTGCAATATGATTCATCTGTTGTATGATTTATGTTTATTTGACTGAATCAAAACGTCAAGCTTGACACATTGAATGAATGAGAGAAGCAGTATTCATTGTATTAACACGTGCAGTTTGGTGCGTGGATTGAATATCTGCAGTTTGATTGAGACAATTCGTTAAGCGGGTGGCAATGAATGAATGAGAGTAGCTCTACTCATTGAATTGACAAGTGCACTCTCTTTCCTTGAATGAACGTGTGCAGTTTGATTCTGTAAATAAGTGAGTTAAGTTTGTTTCATTCAAACAATGAATAACGTTTGAAACATTGAATGAAAGATTGAAGTATGGTTCAATGAAATCAATGAGTGCAGTTTGCTTCATTGAATTAAAGCGTCAAGCTTGACACATTGAATGAATGAGCGAAGCTGTACTCATTGAATTAAGACGTGGAATTTGTTTCATTGAATGAATACGTTTTGTTCGTGACATTGAACGAATGGCATTAGCTCTACTCTTTGAACTAAGTCGTGCAGTGTATTTCATTGAATGAGTGGGTGCAATATGATTCACCAGTTGTATGATTTAATTTTATTTGACTGAATTAAAACGTCAAGTTGACACGTTGAATGAATGAGAGAAGCAGTATTCATTGTATTAACACGTGCAGTTTGGTGCATGTATTGAATATCTGCAGTTTGATTGAGACAATTCGTTAACCGTGTGGCAAAGAATGAATGAGAGTAGCTCTACTCATTGAATTGACAAGTGCACTCTCTTTCCTTGAATGAACGTGTGCAGTTTGATTCTGTAAATAAGTGAGTTAAGTTTGTTTCATTCAAACAATGAATAACGTTTGAAACATTGAATGAATGATTGAAGTATGGTTCAATGAAATCAATGAGTGCAGTTTGCTTCATTGAATTAAAGCGTCAAGCTTGACACATTGAATGAATGAGCGAAGCTGTACTCATTGCATTAAGACGTGGAATTTGTTTCATTGAATGAATGCGTTTTGCTCGAGACATTGAATGAATGGTATGAGCTCTACTCTTTGAACTAAGTCGTGCAGTGTATTTCATTGAATGAGTGGATGCAATATGATTCACCAGTTGTATGATTTATGTTTTTTTGACTGAATTAAAACGTCAAGCTTGACACAT
>NW_025133143.1:0-1159 GCF_004010195.1 Chiloscyllium plagiosum
AAGACAGATTGCCTGACAATAGCGCTTAAATTTGTAACTCACTGTTATAGAACCTGTATAATTAAGTGCTGTCCAAGTAGGTGAGCAGGTCAGATTGGAGGCGTTGGGTGTGAGCAAGCACCAGTGGAGTGAAAGATGCCGCTGTGTTACATTGTCAGCCGGGTTTACCTTTGATAGCATAAACACCCGTGTGCACAGTAAGCGACATTGACAAATAAGACTTTGCAAAAGGCAAACGAAGGGCTGCGACTGAACTCACAAATAATTGCCACTTGGCGGTGGTGAGGTTTTTTTGGCCCTGGCGATAGCACCAGGAGAATTTCTGACTATTTAGACAGCCCTGCAAGGAGAATGAGGTGCAGCTGAACAATCGTTTGGTTTCACCTGGCTGCACAACTGAATGAGGATATATGACTGGATGCTTTCAGCGAATGTGCCTGCAGTGGACAGTGCACTATTTATAAAGCATCAACACTTCAGAAGTTTAACAAGCAATCTCAGTGGATATTTCAAACAATTATTTAACTCGTCTCTGAATTTATTCTGGGTTCCCGCATAAATAAAAGGATTTATACAGGAACTCAGAAACTGAAGCATATACCCGGTTTCCTCCAGGATGAAGGACGACTTGCTATAGTCAGAAACTGAGTAATAAGTAACTTTTGCAATTCGGACATAGAGCACGGTTACAAAATATACCGAATAAAGCAGAAGAAAACTACCTGAAATGCAAAAAAGTAAAATAATGGACTTTTTCCGTTTCTCCACCTCTGAGTCACTCGGATTCTCTCCATTGCTCTGGGTGCGAAGTCTCCTGCGGGCTCGATTGGCCGCTAAAATATGCCTGACAGTCAGAGCATTGAGCAGTAAAATCAGAATGAATGGGAGGCAGGGGACGAGAATGGATCGAATCAAATCGTATGCGGCCCAGGCCTGTGAGGTGTTAGATACTAATTTTGGAACGCAGAACCAGGGAACGCCATTAATTATGTACAGTGGTTCAAATACAAAATAGAAAAATGCATTTTTAAAACAGCTCAGCGTGCAGACTCCCCCTATAACCCACTTCGCTGTAACTTCTGTACAGTATTTTAGTTTCAGCTTCTGGCAACAAATGGCAACAAATCGATCAAAGGTGAAAGCGACCGTTAACCAGGCA
>NW_025133144.1:0-1159 GCF_004010195.1 Chiloscyllium plagiosum
GATATGGGCCGGGTGCTGGCAGGTGGGCCTAGATAAGAATAAAAAGATATAACTGAAAGAGAATCCTGAACCCTGAGCCAACTCACCAGTACCCACTGCTGCCTGCACCAGACCTAGCAATGTAGGCATCGCTACTCTTTAGGTTTCATCTCTTCGCCACTGGGCCTGCCTTACCACTGACGCTAATGCCATGTCCCGTATGGAAACCATACTTACCCAACAACTGCTGCCAGGCCTACTGCACCCAAGGGTCCCTGTACTGGGCCTACTGCAACCAGGAGTCCCTGCTTTTGGACTAGCGCAACCAGAGGTTCCCATGCTGAGTCTATTACAACCAAGAGTCTCCGCTTTGGTCCTTCCACAACCAGGGTTGCCACTCTGGGTCTACTGCAACCAGATGTCTCTGCTCTGGATCTACTACAACCAAGAGTCTCTGCTCTGGGCCTACCACAATCAAGGGTCCCTGCACTGGGTCTACTGCAACCAGGAATCTTTCCTCTGGTTCTACTCCAACCAGGACTACTCACTCTGTGCCTAATACAACCAGGATCCCCACTCTGGTCCTCCTACAACCAGGGGTCCCCGCTCTGGTCCTCCTACAACCAGGGTTCCCCATTCTGGTCCTCTTACAACTAGGGTTCCCCATTCTGGTCCTCCTACAACCAGGGTTCCCCGTTCTGGTCCTCTTACAACCAGGGTTCCCTATTCTGGTCCTCCCACAACCAGGGTCCCCGCTCTGGTCCTCCTACAACCAGGATCCCCGCTCTGGTCCTCCTACAACCAGGGGTCCCCGCTCTGGTCCTCCTACAACCAGGGTTCCCCATTCTGGTCCTACTACAACCAGGGTTCCCCGCTCTGGGCCTCTTACAACCAGGGTTCCCTGTTCTGGTCCTCTTACAACCAGGGTTCCCCATTCTGGTCCTACTACAACCAGGGTTCCCCGCTCTGGGCCTCTTACAACCAGGGTTCCCTGTTCTGGTCCTCTTACAACCAGGGTTCCCCGTTCTGGTCCTACTACAACCAGGGTTCCCCATTCTGGTCCTCCTACAACCAGGGTTCCCCGTTCTGGTCCTACTACAACCAGAGTTCCCCATTCTGGTCCTCTTACAACCAGAGTTCCCCATTCTGGTCCTCCTACAACCAGGGTTCCCCATTCTGG
>NW_025133145.1:0-1159 GCF_004010195.1 Chiloscyllium plagiosum
TAACTGTTCCTGAAACCAGCTCCACATTTCCACTGTCTGCAACCCCTGTAATTTGCTACCCCATTCTATGCATCCTAATTCTTGCCTAATCGCATTATTATTGCCCTTACCCCATCGATAACTCTTGACCTGTGGCATGTACCTATCCTTTTCCATCGCTAAACTAAACATAACTGAATTATGGTCACTCTCTCCAAAGTGTTCAACTACAACTAAATCAAACACTTGGCGTGGCTCATCACCAAGCACCAGATCCATTGTGGCCTCTTCTCTTGTCGGCCCTTCGATATACTGTGTCAGGAAACCCTCCTGTACACATTGTACAATAACTGATCCATCCGATGTACGAGTTATAGCATTTCCAGTCAATGTTAGGAAAGTTAAAGACCCCCATATTGACCGCCCTGTTTCTTTCACTCATACCCAGAATAATTTTGCTAGTCCTCTCTTCCACCTCCCTGGAACTCTGCAGAGGCTATAAAAAAACTCCAAACAGTGTGACCTCTCCTCTCCTGTTTCTAACCTCAGCCCACACTATCTCAATAGACGAGTCCTCAGCAAAAGTTCTCAGAGGCAGCATTATATTATCCTCGGCTAAAAAGACCACACCTGCTCCTCTTTTACCGCCTTGCCTGTTCTTATTGAAAGATCTTGAACATCTTTCACCAAAGTTCGTATAATAGCTATGATGTCCCAATCCCATGTTCTGAAACATGCGCTGAGTAGATTAGCCTTCCCTGTAAAACCCATTGCACTGAAGTAAATGCATTTTAGTTCTTCAGAATTACTATATACTCTGATTCTCTCATCTTTCTTTTCCAACTGGCATGTTCTCATCATATTCAGTGATTTCTCCATCCATCTTACAATTTACACTGCTACTTAGACTACCTCCACTTGCCTCGTCTGTCAATATAAAGTCTGCCTTTATAGGGTGAGCAAATCTCCCTGCTAAGATATCGGTGGCTTTCCCGTTTAGATTAGAACAATTCTTTTGAAATGGGCCTTTTCTATTCCAAAAGACATCCCAATCTCCCAAAAATCAGAATCCGTCAACAACACAGCAGCTCTTCATGCCATTGATTTTTCTCCTTTAACCTTTTTTTCCCTTCCCTGCTTGAATTTCTCATTGGGAGCAAACCAGAAATTGCTATTTTAA
>NW_025133146.1:0-1159 GCF_004010195.1 Chiloscyllium plagiosum
TTCTCAGCCCAGCTCTGCATCCTGTCATTGCCCAATTGCAACCTACAATAGCCCTCCACACTATCTGCCATTCCACCAACCTTCGTGTCATTGCCGAACTTACTAACCCACTTTTCCAATGACACATCCAAGTCTTTTATAAAACCACAAAGAGCAGAAGTCCTGTAACCTCTCCCTGCAGAAAACCACTGGTCACTGAACTCCAGGGTGAATGTTTTGCATTCAAAGGACTCAATAAGATTTGTAAGGCATGACCTGCCTCTTACAAAGCCATGCTGACTACCTCTAATCAAACTATGGTTTCCCAAGGAATTATAAATCTTGTCTCAGAGTCCTCTCCAATAATCTGCACACCACAGACATAAGACTGACAGGTCTGAAATTCCCAGCGTTATCGGTATCCCCTTTCCTGAACAAGGGAATAACATTTGCCGCCCTCCAACCATCTGGTACAACTCCAGTGCTCAGTGAGGGCACAAAGGTCATCGCCAAGTGCACAGCAATGTCTTCCCTCACTTCGTGTCGTAACTTTGGACACATCCCGTCTGGTCCAATAGACTTATCTATCCTTATGTTTTACACAATACTCAGCACATCCTCATTCCTAACATCAACCTGTTCACATATATCAGCCTGTTTCACGCTGTCCTCACAAATAACAAAGGCCCCTCTCAGGAGTGAATATTGAAGCACAGTATGCATTAAGGAAATCCCCTACCTCCTCCGACTTCAAACACAAGTTCCCTCCACAATCCTGATCGGCACTACCCTCACTCTGGCCATGCTCTTGTTCCTCACCTCAGTGGAGAATGCCTTATGTTTTTTCTTAATCCTTCCTAATAATGCTTTTTCATGCCCCCTTCTAGCTGTCCTAAGTCCATTCCTCAGTTCCTTCCTGGCTATCTTCAGGGAATCCCTACAGTGTTGAAACAGGCCATTTGGCCCAATACCTGCATATCAACCCTCCAACCTGTACCCCAACCAGGACCATTCTCCCAACCTAATTCTCTCCAGTTGTCCCAGCTAATTCGCCAAACCTACACATCCGTGAATACTATGGGTAATTTAGCATGGCTGAGTCACCTGACATGCACATCCTTGTGCTGTGGGCGAAATTGGAATACCGAGGGGAAACCCACGCAGACACGGGGAGAATGTG
>NW_025133147.1:0-1159 GCF_004010195.1 Chiloscyllium plagiosum
GCAGATAAAAAGAAGGTTTGGCTCAGGTACAGATAGCTGGGATCAAAGAAATCCCTGGAGGGATACAGGGAATACAGGAGTTAAAAAATGTGTTGCTGGAAAAGCGCAGCAGGTAAGGCAGCATCAAAGGAGCAGAATAAAAAGAAGGTTTGGCTCAGGTACAGACAGCTGGGATCAAAGAAATCCCTGGAGGGATACAGGGAATACAGGAGTTAAAAATGTGTTGCTGGAAAAGCGCAGCAGGTAAGGCAGCATCAAAGGAGCAGAAGAATCGACGTTTCGGGCATAAGCCATTCTTCAGGAATGAGGAGGGTGTGCCAAGCACGCAAAGTAAAAGGTCGGTAGGACGGCCTTGGGGGAGGAACGTTCGGAATGCGATAGGTGGAAGGAGATTAAGGTGAGTGTGATAAGCCAAAGAGGAGGTGGGGGCGGAGGCGTCGGGAAGAAGATTGCAGGTCAAGAAGGCGGTGCTGAGTCAGAGGGTTGGGACTGAGATAAGGTGGGGGAGGGGAAATGAGGAAGCTGGAGAAATCTGCATTCATTCCTTGTGGTTGGAGGGTTCCTCAGCAGAAGAGGATACAGGAGCTTACTTCAGAAGGAAATCAGGAGGGCGAAAAGGGAGAATGAGATAGCCTTGACTGAGAGTATTAGGGTGATCCAAAGAGATACTTTCAGTATGTTAAAGGCAAAATAATAGCTGGAGACAGAATAGGGCCCCTCAAGGACCAAAGTGGGCAAGTATGTGCAGAACCGCAGGAGAGGGGTGAGATTCTCAATGAATATTTCTCCTCTGTGTTTACTGGGGAGAAAGACATGAAATCTTGGGAAAGTGGGGAAGTTCGTGGTGATATCTTGGGGACAGTCCATATCACAGTCGAGGTGGTGTTGGATGTTTTAGAATGTACGAAGTTGTATAAAAATACTGGTCCTTACCAGTTATTTCCAGGAATACTGCAAAGGTCCAGAGAAGAAATTGAGGGGACTCTGGGTGACAGATTTCCACCATCTTTAGCCACAGGCAGAAGACAGGAGGATAGCCAATATTGTGCCCATACTTAAGAAGGGATGGAAAGATGAGCCGGTTAGATTAACATCTTTGGTTGGGCAGTTACTTAAGAAGATTCTAAGGGATAAGATATGCATGCATTTGGAAAGACAG
>NW_025133148.1:0-1159 GCF_004010195.1 Chiloscyllium plagiosum
GAGAGAGTTTAAACAGAGTTTAACTCTGCGTCTTTGCTTAGGGATTCCCTGGCCTTCAGATATTTGACTGCAACATCATAGAAAGTGTGGGTATCTGCCTGTTTCTCTCCCATCTTTCAGAACACATGGAAACCTCCACATACAGCAGTTGAATCCTGTCTGGCTCAGCTCATTGTTGAGTTGGTCCATGGTGGGTACTTTCTCCTCTGCTTTCTCTCCTCTCGTATCCCGTTGCTCTGTCTATAAATCGCCCAATACCCTCAATTTGAATGCAATCTGCAGTTCACTCCTGGGAATCTGTAATTCTTCACATAATCATCCCAAATCCCCTTGATAAAATTCCAATCTGTAACTGACTTCCAATTTTAAGGGGCTCTGCACATTAGCCACCTCAATCCTTTGATTAGATTCCAGTCTGTCTCACACTCCTGGGTATCTGTTAGTCTGTATATTAACCATCCAATCTAAACCCTGTTAAAATTGCCCATGGTATTCAGGGATGTGTAGGTGAGTTGCATTAGTCAGGGGTAAATGCGGAGAAATGGGTCTGGATGAGTTATTTTTCTGAGGGTCAGTGTGGTCTTGTTGGGTTGAAGGGCTTGTTTCCCCACTGTCGGGATTATATGAATCACCCGGAACCCTCTCGATTAGATTCCAACGTGTAACTCACTTCCATGTATGTGTGACTGGCATGTCTCAAAAACACCACAAAACCTTCAATTCTATTCCACTTCGATAAACACGAGGTGCTGCATTTTGGTAAAGCAAATTTGAGCAGGACTTATACACTTAATGGTCACGTCCGAGGGAGAGTTGCTGAACAAAGAGACTTTGAAGATCAGGTTCGTAGCTCCGTGAGAGTAGAGTGGCAGGTGGATAAGATAATGAAGGCAGCGTTTGATATGCTTTCCTTTAATGGTCAGAGTTTTGAGTATAGGCATTGAGAGGTCATGTTGTAGCTGGACTGGGCATGGGTTAGGCCACTGTTGGAATATGGCATGCAATTCTGGTCTCCTTCCTATTGGAAGGATGTTGTGAAACTTGAAAGGGTTCAGAAAAGATTTACAAGGAGGTTGCCAGGGTTAGAGGACTTTTCTATAGACACATGCTGAATAGGCTGGAGCTGTTTTCCCTGGAGCATCAGAGGCTGAGGGATGAC
>NW_025133149.1:0-1159 GCF_004010195.1 Chiloscyllium plagiosum
TTAAACTGTCCCACTGATGTTTGTGTAGAGCAGTTGGATCCAATTGTGGAGTCCCTGCATTAACCCCATTTGAAGAGCAAGTTGATTAAGTAGGTGTTGGATATTCTTCCAAAGACCTTCTCCTGGTCCAAGCTGACAAGACACGTCTCCGAACCCCTCTGGCCTCACTGAGGTGTTTGTCCAGACTCTCCCTCATACTGCTGTCTGAGACCTCCATGAGAGAGAACAGCAATGACTGTGAGGTCTTTCTGCCTGTGGGCTTCCCATCCTAAACTCTGATGCAGTGGGACTTGCCATCCAGCCACAGCAACAATGAAGGTGAAGCCACTGCCTAGAATGACCAGCCAGGAATTCACCAGCAGCAGTGGGAGCTGCTGGACACCAGTTGGGGGACATGTTGATTCACCACGGTCTAGCGTTTTTTACATAATTACATCTTTAATATGAAGGTGACCTCCCACAACCTCCATAACTTTATGGGAAGGGCTACCTGTTTCCCCACAGTGGAACACCAAGGCCAGAGAATTGGACATTATTTCCTTCTGACCAGATCGATGGCCCATGGAACCATTGCTGTGACCACTGCCTGTACGCACTGAGCTGCAGTATTCCACATTCCTGTCAATACAGCAAACAGCACTGACCTTGGTGAAGAACACAAGGTCAAATCACTTTGCTCAATGAACATCTAGACACAAAATGGAGGCAATCTTGATACATCATAAAACTCAGTTGGTTCCCAGTGTGATGAAGGTTCAGGAAATGTTATTAATATCATTTGGGAACCTGTGTTCTCAGGCAGGAGATGCATGGATAGCTTTCAGGTTGATTTTCATTTCTAACGTGTGTGTTAAGAATGGAGGAACACAGTTTTATTTAATTTTTGAGTTTTGTTAGTGGTACTGAAATGTTGGACAGTTTGTTCATCCTCACTTTACTGCGGGTTTCCAGACTGGAATAGACCTTGAGGTGGACAGTTGTTTCACTTTTGATTTTTGTTATTGGTATTGGAATGTTGGACAGTTTGTTCATCATCACTTTACTGTGGGTTTACAGACTGGAATAGATCTTGAGGTGAACAGTTGAGTGCATTAGAAATAAAATTATTGAAAGAGAAACAGCTGTCGTCTACTGAAAGGCCTAAAGTAACACAGAAAGG
>NW_025133150.1:0-1159 GCF_004010195.1 Chiloscyllium plagiosum
TAACAGAATGGGGTCAGTCTGCTCCTTTCTGAGCAAGTAATATCACAGAGTGCACTCAGTCTGCTCTTCCCTGGGTGAGCTACGTTAAGAGAGTGGTGTCAGTCTACTCCTCCACACGCGTGTTACTTTCTCAGAGTCGTGACAGTCTGCTCTTCTCTGTCTGAGTTTAACAGCAAGTGTGGTTTCATCACTGTCTTCGCTGGATGATTCACAAGACAGAATGGAATAAGTCTTCTCTTCTCTGAGTCAGTTACTTTGACAGAGTGGGGTCAGGCTCGTCTCCCTGCTTGTGTTTCATTGTCAGAATCAGATCAGCCTGCTCTATCCTGGATGAGTCACAGAGACAGACTGGGTACAGCCTGCTCTTCTCTGAGTGAGTTACGTTGTCAGAGTGGCATCAGTCTGCTCTTTCTTGGGTAATTATACTGGCTGAGTGGTGTCAGTCAGCCATTTGCTGGGTGAGTTACATATAAAGTGTTGGGACAGTCTGCTCTTCCCTGGATGACTAACATTGACAGAATGGCGTCAGTCTACTCTTCCTGGGTGAGTTACATTAACAGAGTGCGGTCAGGCCATAATTTCCTCGTTGAGCTACATTGATCGTGTGATGTCAGACTTCTGTCCCCTGGTTGAGTTACATTGACAGAGTGGGGTCGGTCTGCTTTCCGCAATCCAGGAACTCCATCTCTAGCGGTTTCTTCTCAGTATCTCCATACTAAGGATTTGAGGAGTTAACAAAAGTAATTCGTCCCCTACATCTTTGGGATAATTCGGGATGGGCAGTGAATCTTATGTCATTGAAAGACAACTGTGTCCCAGAAATGCATTTCTAATAATTGCATGCACTAATTCGACACTGCAAGCGGTCGGGAATAACTTGAGGAGAGGTGCAGGGTAGAATAATTAAAGTCAAATGCACTGATGCCGAGGAGACATGACACAAGTTGTGAGCGTGGAGCTGATGGTGCAAGGCTCAGTGTCAGTGCTATTGGTTCAGCATTTATTGCTCACTGTTCGCAATGCTGTCAATTCACCACTGCTGTCAATTCACAACAATGAGCCTGTTCATCTTGGTTTGAACATCCCTGCGTGTGTATTAACGTAGTTAATTGGACGCGAGAGGATATGAGCACATCCTCTTTATTCTGTCAGTTTAAAC
>NW_025133151.1:0-1159 GCF_004010195.1 Chiloscyllium plagiosum
GAATTAGGTGCATTAGTTAGGGGGAATTGGTCTAGGTGGGTTACTCGTCGGAGGGTCGGTGTGGACTAATTGGGCCGAAGGGCCTGTTTCCACGTTGCAGGGAATCTAATCTAATTAAACTATTCCAACCTTCTGATTGAGAGAAGGTCATTGTTGAAACGGCTAAAGATGACTGACCTCCAACAATCACAATCATCTTCCTTTGTGTCAGGTATGACTCCACAATCAGCAGAGAATTTTCTCCCAATGGTGGCTGAGTGGTTAGCACTGCTGCCTCACAGCACTAGGGTCTCAGGTTCGATTCCAGCCTCAGGTGACTGTCTGAGTGGAGTTTGCACATTCTCCCCGTGTCTGCGTGGGTTTCCTCCGGGTGCTCCGGTTTCCTCCCACAGTCCAAAAGATGTGTGGGTCAGGTGAATTGGCCATGCTAAATTGCCCATAGTGTTAGGTTAAAGGGGTAAATGTATGGGTGGGTTGCGCTTCGGCGGGTCGGTGTGGACTTGTTGGGCCGAAGGGCCTGTTTCCACACTGTAAGTAATCTAATCTAATCCAAAGATGTGCAAGTCAGGTGAATTGGCCATGTGACATTGCCCATAGTGTGAGGTGCATTAGTCAGAGGGAAATGGGTCTGGGTGGGTTACTCTTCAGAGGGTTTGTGTGGACTTGTTGGGCTGAAGGGCCTGTTTCCACACTGTAGGGAATCTAATGGACCAAAAAAGGTACAACTTTATGTCCCCACGGTGGCTCAGTGGTTAGCACTGCTGCCTCACAGCACTAGGGTCCCAGGTGACTGTCTGTGTGGAGTTTGCACATTCTCCCAAAATGTACATGGGTTTCCTTTGGGTGCTCCGGTTTCCTCTCACAGTCCAAAGATGAGCAGGTCAGGTGAATTGGCCATGCGAAATTGCCCGTAGTGTTAGGTGCATTAGTCAGAGGGAAATGGGTCTGGGTGGGTTGCTCTTCGGAGGGTCGGTGTGGACTTGTTGGGCCGAAGGGCCTGTTTCCACACTGTAGGTAATCTAATCTAATTACTCCATAAGACCATAAGAAGTGGGCAGCACTGTGGCACAGTGGTTAGCACTGCTGCCTCAGGCGACTGATTGTGTGGAGTTTGCACATTCTCCCTGTGTCTGCGTGGGTTTCTTCCGGGTGCTGCGGT
>NW_025133152.1:0-1159 GCF_004010195.1 Chiloscyllium plagiosum
TATTCCCTCAGTTTGGCACGTATACAGTTTGCAGCCTAGAAAAGGATTGCTCCTTTCCTCATGTTCACAACTGAAAGGTTCGATTCTCAAGGAACTGAGCAGCATTTAAGGGATTGGCACATTGCTCAAAAAATGGAGCACACCCTGAGTCTGTGGCTCGTTGGTCTCGGGGTATGATTCTCGCTTTGGGCCTTCTGGTGTGTAGGCATGCGAGAGATCCCGGGTTCAAATCCCGGGCGAGCCCTTGTTTCTTACTCTGCCTTGTGCAAAAACGGCCAGTCAATACCCTCAAAAAGCAGCTTGTGAACGCGGCAAGGGTAGCACTTGTTCAAAGAGAATACGTGCGTTACTTCACACAGAGGGTGGTGGGCGTTTGGAACGCGTTGCCAGCAGACGTCGCAGAGGCAGGCACGGTAGGTTCATTTAAAATGCGTCTGGGTAAATGCATGAGTGGGTGGGGAGTAGAGGGATACAGATGCTTAGGAATTGACCGACAGGTTCAGACAGTACATTTGGATCGGCTCAAGCTTGAAGGGCCTGTTCCTGAGCTGTAACCTTTCTTTGTTCTATATGGTGTATATCTGATATTGTTGACTGTTGCAAAAGTTTCTTTGTAATTATTATTCACCTTCTCATGTAGTAATGGAGTTACGTCCTTTTTTTGTCATAATTTTTTATTTAATAGGTTAGCAGGAAGTCATTCAGCAATTTTACTGCCTTTCTTTTCTCAAGCAACCTTAACATTTCATTTTCATATCCTTGATTCAGCTCCATTTCCAGCATCTTTGTAGGCAGTTTGTTCCACGTTATTGTCACTGAAATGAAGTTTTCCTCCATGCAAAGCTAAGCCGATCTGGCTGCATGAGGGTTTTCAGGTTTCTGTGGCCTGGATAATATGTGATCAGCAGATATCTCGCAATCTACAGGAATTGCCACCTATGTTATGTTCATTAACTGTACTGACAGTGATCACTTATTTTGTGATTTTTCTTTGCAAGAAGACGTGCAGAAAGATATCTGAAAACAAATGATACATCAACTTCTGACAGAGCCACTTGATTCATTGGGACTTGAATATCAGCAGCCATTTCAATCAAGAAGGCATGTTTGCTTTTGTTTGCTTGATAGATTTTGGACAGTCCTGTGGCAGGAAGAATAC
>NW_025133153.1:0-1159 GCF_004010195.1 Chiloscyllium plagiosum
TGTTTTCTGTGTTCACTGTTTTCTGTGTTCACTTTTTTCTGTGTTCACTGTTCTCTGTTTTCACTACTCTCTGTGTTCACTGTTTTCTGTATTCACTGTTCTCTGTGTTTACTCTGTGTTCACTGTTCTCTGTGTTCACTGTTCTCAGTGTTCACTCTGTGTTCACTTTCTCTGTGTTCACTCTACTCAGTGTTCATTCTGTGTTCACTGTTCTCAGTGTTCACTCTGTGTTCACTTTCTCTGTGTTCACTGTGCTCAGTGTTCACTCTGTGTTCAGTGTTCTCTGTGTTCACTGTTCTCTGTGTTCAGTGTTCCCTGTGTTCTCTGTTCTCTGTGTTCAATGTTCCCTGTTTTAAGTGTTCTCTGTGTTCACTGTTCTCTGTGTTCACTATTCTCTGTAATCAGTGTTGTCTGTGTTCACTGTTCTCCGTGTTCACTGTTCTCTGTGTTCACTGTTCTCTGTGTTCACTGTTCTCTGTGTTCACTGTTCTCTGTTTTCAATGAACACAGAGTGTTCGCTGTTTTCTGTGTTCACTGTTTTCTGTGTTCTCTGTTTTGTGTGTTCACTGTTCTCTGTGTTCACTGTTCTCTGTGTTCAATATTCTCAGTGTTTACTCTGTGTTCACTGTTCTCTGTGTGCACTGTTCTCAGTGTTCACTTTGTGTTCCCTTTCTCTGTGTTCACTGTTCTCTGTTTTCAGTGTTCTCTGTGTTCAGTGTTCTCTGTGTTCAGTGTTCTCTGTGTTCACTGTTCTCTGTGTTCACTGTTCTCTGTGTTCAGTGTTCTCTGTGCTCAGTGTTTTCTGTGTTCACTGTTTTCTGTGTTCACTGTTTTCTGTGTTCACTACTCTCTGTGTTCACTGTTTTCTGTATTCACTGTTCTCTGTGTTCACTGTTCTTGTGCAGTGTTCACTCTGTGTTCACTGTTCTCAGTGTTCACTCTGTGTTCACTTTCTCTGTGTTCACTCGACTCAGTGTTCACTCTGTGTTCACTGTTCTCAGTGTTCACTCTGTGTTCACTTTCTCTGTGTTCACTCTACTCAGTGTTCACTCAGTGTTCAGTGTTCTCTGTGTTCACTGTTCTCTCTGTTCAGTGTTCTCTGAGTTTACTGTTCTCTGTGTTCAGCGTTCTCTGTGTTCAGCGTTCTCTGTGTTCAGTG
>NW_025133154.1:0-1159 GCF_004010195.1 Chiloscyllium plagiosum
CAGTGGTCAGAAAAGAACGCCGGCTTGACGTCGGTGGATCTGACCGAGAGCGTTCGGGACACAAACAGGTAATCTATCCTTGAGCGGATAGACCAGTGACCAGGTGTATCTACGCTGCGCTCCATCTGCAGGGGTGCTGAAGACATTGTGCAGCTTGGCATTTTTTACCGTATCCATCAGGGCTCTGGACGTTGTGTCCAGTTTACTGTCCTCCCCGCCGGATCGTCCATCTGCATCAATGATACCGTTGAAGTCTCCTGCCAGAATGTCCGGCCTGGACGTCGCCAGCAACAGTGGAAGCTGCTGCAGGACGGCCAACCGTTCACTCTTACCCACTGGGGCGTACACATTAATCAGTCTCAGGGGAGCATTCCTGTCCATGATGTCGGTGATGAGGAGGCGAGCGCCCACCACCTCTTTAACCTCGGAGATGGTGAAGTTGCCTCCTCGCAACAGGATACCCAGGCCGGAGGCGCGGCTATCGTTGCCCCCCGACCAAACTGACGGCCCATGGGCCCACCAGCTCGACCATCTCCAGTAGCTGCTGAGGTGCGGTATCCCACACTCCTGCAGAAACAGGGCGTCGGCTTTAACGTTGGCCAGGAAGGCCATCGTAGAAACACATCGCGTAGCCGATTTGATGCTACGCACATTGATGCTTGCAATTTTTAACCACATTTTAACAGTTTACAAGGTTGACAGTGTCCATTTGCTGCTGGTCTTGCTCCTCTGGGGTAGCTGTGTGCATCCCCATGGTGACGGCAAACTGCTGGACCCTCCCAGGGCTGAGGTAGCTGTCCGGCTCCACGCTGGAGCCATTTCCCCGCTCTGGTGTCTTCGGGTCAGGCCCAGGGTCCGTACAGTTCAGTTCTCCATCTGACAGCGGGGCTATCACAGGACCGCTGCTCCCAGTTACCTGGAGCTGTGGGCCGGTGGGTACCTCTTGGTTCTCAGCGGGTTGGGGGGAGGGCTTTACCCGTCCCCTCAGAGGGATTGTCTTTTCCTGCTTGGGTGGTGCTGCCCTCCTTTTTCCCCGCGGCGCTCTGTCTCTTACTCTGGTGACGACCCTCCTTGCGCCTGTCCTCACCATTGGAAGAGCTGCCTGTATTCTCGCCGTGTAGGTGTAGCTTCCCCCCTCGCTGGGTGGCTTTGGGAGGTT
>NW_025133155.1:0-1159 GCF_004010195.1 Chiloscyllium plagiosum
GGGCAGAGCGTCTGCAATGGGATACAGACAGGGAGAGGGCAGCGCGTCTGCAATGGGATACAGACTGGGGAAGGCAGAGCGAGAGCAGCGCATCTACAATGTGATACAGACAGGGGAGGGCAGAGCGTCTGCAATGTGATACAGATTGGGGAGTGCAGAGCGTCTGCAATGGGATACAGACAGCGGAGGGCAGAGCGTCTGCAATGGGATACAGACAGCGGAGGGCAGAGCGAAGGAAGTGCATCTACAATGAGATACAGACGGGGAAGGGTAGAGCGTCTGCAATGGGATACTGATGGGTGAGGGCAGTGCATCTGCAATGGGATACAAACGGGGAGGCAGAGCATCGGCAATGGGACACGGACGGGGGAGGGCAGTGCTTCTGCAATGGGATACAGACGGGGGAGGGCAGTGCTTCTGTAATGGGATACAGACAGTGGGAGTGCAGAACGTCTGCAATGGGACACAGACTGGGGAGGGCACAGCATCAAGCAATGGCTTACAGACAGAGGATGGCTGTGAGCAAAGCTTCAGCAGATAAAAAAGCTGTCCAATATTTCTGTGATGGAAATTTTCTGTTTTGGGGAAAAGACGAAACAGCAGAAATTTATTTAAATGCAAGGAGAATGCAGAACTCAGTGTTCCAGAGGGATTTGTGTGTCTTAGTACATGAATCACATCAAATTAACCTGAAGATGTAGAAAGTGATTTGGAAGGTAAATGTGATTCTGTTTCGTGCAAGGGATGTTGGGTATGATGTTAGCGATGTTTTCTGCATCAGTACAGGGCATTGCTGAGATGACATCTGTTGTGTTATGTGTAGTTATAACTGTTTAAACTGAAAACTAAAAAAAACAAAATTGGTTTCGAAACGTCTCAAAGATGTTTCTCTTTACTCATTCTTGGGATGAAGGCATTACGTTATGAAGAATTAATAGTTCGGCCTGAAAATGAGGGTTGTTTTATTGACCATATAAGACCTTGAGAAGAGTGTAGTTGGTGAATACCGGATGGATATTTCTTCTTGTGTGGGAGAATAAAACTGGGGAAATACTTTAAGAATAAGTCCGTTTCAAAGGAAAGGTCATTGGACAGAAACATTGAACTGCGAATTCTCTTCCTACAAGCTGACAGACAGGCGGAGCTTTTCCAGCAATTA
>NW_025133156.1:0-1159 GCF_004010195.1 Chiloscyllium plagiosum
AGATTGGCAACTCAATGCCCCACGATATAGATGCTTCAGGCAGATAGCGAAGGAGGTAAAAGGAGTGGAGGAGTTACAATACTGATCAGAGGGAATATCACAGCTGTGCTGCAGGAGAGCATTATGGAGACTCGAGTCTGGAGGCAATATGGGCAGAGCTCAGAAATAGGAATGGTGCGGTAGCAATGTTGGGCGTGATTTACAGGCCTCCCAACAGTGAGCGTGAGATCGAGGTACAAATATGAAAACAGAATATGGAAAAATATAGGAGCAACAGAGTGCTGGTGATAGGATATTTAAATTTTCCCAGCATTGACTGGAATTCACATCGTGTTACTGGTTTAATTAGATTTAATTAAACATCACAACAGTTATTTAATATGATGAGATTTGATACTGCTAAAGAGTCATGATTATGACTTCTAAGAGTAAATTTTAAAACGCTGTCACCAGTTATTGAAAGGAAGTTGTAAAGGAATGATGGGACTGGCCGAAGGATAAAAGAAATTAGACAATAGTGTGAATGGGGCAATTCTGATAAAATACAATTACGCCTTATTTTTGTTGTCAAGCAAATACATTCAGACTTTTGACAAAAGTTATGGCTGAACAGGAAACTGGAGAAAATTCCATTGATACTTTGTGCTGCTACTAGTGCACTTGTGTACTGAATGTGAAATTGATTGATCCAATGCCGCAAAACCTAGTCACATTTGTCACCAATTTTAGTGAGTCAACTGGACAGCCAACTCTTTCCCCCTTAGTTTTGTTTTGTTTCTATTATGTTTAGTTCCAATAGTGCAAGGAAATGAGACCACCATTACTTTGCTTTTTGTTTTGAAGACAATATCCAGGAAGTTGCTGCTTTTGATGAAACATTGGTGCATCAAATGGCAATATTTCCCATGGTTTCTGCTTTAATAGTGCTTTTAAAAGAATGGTTGATTCAGCCTCTAAAGAAAATGATGATTTTTGCTGTATGAATGCCTTTTTTCGATGGGCAGATATTGGCTTCGCGTTGGTAATCCCACTTGAAGTTGTCTGTTTTATATGAAGTGTCATTAGCACTGCACAAGCCTGGTGTAAGACAGCACAACTGTTAAATATGACCACAGTATTGCATAGTATACAATTTCTTGTATGCGTTCTTAATTCCTCA
>NW_025133157.1:0-1159 GCF_004010195.1 Chiloscyllium plagiosum
GGCCAATTCACCAAACCTGCACATCTCTGGATAGTATGGCCAATTCACCTAAACTGCACACCCCTGGATAATATGGCCAATTCACCAAACCTGCACATCCCTGGATACTATGGCCAATTCAACAATCATGCACACCCCTGTATACAATGGCCAATTCACCATATCTGCACATCCCTGGAGATTATGGAAAATTCACCAAACAAGCACATTCCTGGATACTATGGCCAATTCACAAAGACTGCACATCCCTGGATAATATGGCCAATTCACCAAAATTGCTTATCCCTGGATACTATGGCCAATTCACCTAACCTGCACATCCTTAGTTACTATGGCCAATATATCTAACCTGCACACCCCTGCATACTATGGCGAAGTCACCTAACCTGCACATCCCCGGATACTATTGCCAATTCACCGAACCTGCACATCACTGGATACTATGGCCAATTCACCAAACTTGCACATCCCCAGATACTATGGCCAATTCACCAAAACTGCACATCCCTTGATACTATGGCCAATTCACCAAAGCTGCACATCCCTGTATACTATGGCCAATTCACCAAACCTGTACATCACTGGATACTATGGCCAATTCACAAAATCTGCACATCCCTGAATACTATGGCCAATTCACCTAACTTGCAAATCCTTGGATGCTATGGCCAATTCACCTGAAGTACTCATCTCTGGATACTAAGGCTAATTCACCAAACCTGCAGATCCCTGGATACTATGGCCAATTCACCAAAATTGCACATTCCAGGATACCATGGCCAATTCACCAAACCTGCACATCCCAGGACACAATGTCCAATTCACCGAACATGCACATCGCTGGATACTATGGCCAATTAACTAAACCTGCATATCCCTGGATACTATGGCCAATTCACCTAAACTGCACACCCCTGGATACTATGTCCAATTCACCAAACCTGCACACCCATGGAAGCAATGGCCAGTTCACCAAGCCTGCACATCCCTGGATTCTTTGGCCAATTCACCAAATCGGCACATCCCTGGATACTTTGGCCAATTCACCTAACCAACACATCCCTGGATACTATGGCCAATTCATCTGACCTGCACACCCCTGGATACTATGGCCAATTCAACGAAACTGCACATCACAGGATATTATGGCCAAATTACC
>NW_025133158.1:0-1159 GCF_004010195.1 Chiloscyllium plagiosum
ACAGACAGAATTATGCATTGACGAACAGCCTCCACTAACAGACTGTGCAAGCTGTGCGTTTGCGTATCTCTATATCGCAATTGGTCAGCCAGTTCGGCTGTTAACCGGAAGGTTGGTAATTCGAAACCACCCAGGCATGGAGTGTTTGTTGCTCTCGCTCCTCCCGCTTTCTTGGCTGCGAAGGTGTCAGTTTTTAATGGTGTCAGGAAAATGTTTCCCAAACGGAAATCTTCTCCACTGAGGAAGCACAAAGGGGTTTCTGAATTGATTGAATTTCTAACGTAAAGGACTACGAATGCTGAGAATCCGAGACAGAAAGAGAAACGGCTGGAGAAACTCAGCAGGTTTGGCTGTACCTGGATGAGGAAAAAAAAATTCTGAAATGTTGTCTCTGATTCTCTTTCTACAGATGCTGCCTGACCTGCTGAGTTGCTCCTGAAATTCCTGGTTTTGTTTCTAACTGAACGTCCGTTTCATCTTTCGGGATGAAACACCCAGACACGCCATTTGCAGATATTTAACCCTTTCGAAACCTGTGAAGTGATTGGATTCAAACAAGCTCTGCAATGATTCACTCTTTTTCAGCTCCACAGGGAGAGAGAACTGGGAAATGAAGCTGTCAGTGTGGTTCTGCATTGGTGGGCCGAGTGGTTAATGCGATGGACATGAAATCCATTGCGGTTTCCCCACGCAGGTGTGAACCCTGCCGACTACAGTTGAGAACTGTCGTCAAAAAGAAAGGGAGATTGTTCCACGACTTTTTTAAAGATGCAAATCAGTGAAGGGTTTGAAATATTTCAATCACATTGAGACTGGTCGGGAATCTGCAACCCACTGCCTGTCAGGGTGGAACAAGCAGATACCCACAGAGCTGCTTTTGAGGAAATGAGCCAATTGTTTGGAAATGAGACTAGAACAGTGATGGGCGTGAAGTCGTGATCGAAATGAAGCAGGTACCGAAGGACAAAGGTGTTTTATTTCCCAATGAAAGATACTGCTTCACAAAGTTGGGACTATGGAAGGGAAGCAGTGACGGTGACTATCTTTGGTTGTTCACCTTATGAATGTTCCCATTGCTGCGCATGTCCGTGTTAACGTCAGAACTCTGCATCATGGCGACGTCAGTTACGCACAGTGCCGGGGCGCAATGGATGACGCA
>NW_025133159.1:0-1159 GCF_004010195.1 Chiloscyllium plagiosum
TTCCCTCCTGCATTACTGTGATAGCTGCTGGTGTCCTCCCTGCAGTATTAAAGTGATAGTTGCTGATGTCCTCCCTGCAGTATTACAGTGATAGTTGCTGATGTCCTCCCCGCATAAATTCAGTGATAGCTGCTGGTGTTTGTGCTGCTGTATTACAGCAATAGCTGCTGGTGTCCTCCCTGCAGTATTACAGCAATAGCTGCTGGTGTCCTCCCTGCAGTATTACTGTGATAGCTGCTGGTGTCCTCCCTGCGGTATTACTGTGATAGCTGCTGGTGTCCTCCCTGCGGTATTACTGTGATAGCTGCTGGCTTCCTGCCGGCAGTATTACAGTGATAGCTGCTGGCTTCCTGCTGGCAGTATTACAGTGATATCTGCTGGCGTCCTCCCTGTAGCATTATGGTGTTAGCTGCTGGTGTCTCCCCTGCTGTATTACAGTGACAGCTGCTGGCATCCTCCCTGCAATATTACAGTGAAGTCTGCTGGTGTCCTCCCTGCAGTATTACAGTGATAGCTGCTGGTGTCCTCCCTGCAGTATTACAGTAATAACTGCTGAGGCCCTCTTGCATTAATGCAGTGGTAGCTGCTCGTGCCCTTGCTTCAGTATTACAGTGATAGCAGGTCATGAGCTCCCTGCTGTATTACAGTGATCGCTGCTGGTGTCCTCCGTGCAGTATTACAGTGTTAGCTGCTGCTGCCCTCCCTGTAGTATTACAGTAATAGCTGCTGGTGTCCTCCCTGCAGTATTACTGTGATAGCTGCTGGTGTCCTCCCTGCAATAATTCAGTGATAGCTGCTGGTGTTTGTGCTGCAATATTACAGCAATAGCTGCTGGTCTCCTCCCTGCAGTATTACTGTGCTAGCTGCTGGTGTCCTCCCTACAGTATTACAGTGATAGCTGCTGGTGTCTGTGCTGTAGTATTACAGTGTTAGCTGCTGGTCTCCTCCCTGCAGTACTACAGTGATAGTTGCTGGTGCCGTCCCTGCAGTATTACAGAGATAGCTGCAGGTGCCCTCCCTGCAGTATTACAGTGATAGCTGCTGGTGCCCTACCTGCTGTACTTCAGCGATAGCTGCTGGTGCCGTCCCTGCAGTATTACAGTGATAGCTGCAGGTGCCCTCCCTACAGTATTACAGTGATGGCTGCTGGTGCCCTCCC
>NW_025133160.1:0-911 GCF_004010195.1 Chiloscyllium plagiosum
ATCTCTCCAGGCACAAAACTTGTTACTGTGGTTAAGAGAACTTCAGAATAAATAAAACACAGAAGGAGGCCATTCAGCCCACCATGCGTCCATGAACTCTCAAACGTCATAGCTTGAAAATAGAGGTAATGATCGGAACTCGACTGAGAGAGAAATAAATAAACAGAGAGAAAGACAGTGAAGTGAGATAAACAGAGTGAAAAAAAAGTAGCGACAGAGTGACTGAGAGCAAGGGGTGTCAGACGAATGTGAAGTTAGATCAGGAGACAGCATGAGGAGAAATACACAGAAACATTTCTTAAAACTCTCCCAGACTGCAAGCCCTTTGTCTGGTGCCATAACTTATGAGCACCATGCTGATACTTGCTGACATCCCAGATCATTTATCGCCCATAACATCCCACAGCTGAGTTGCTGACAGCTAAACTCAATCCAATAGACCAATAGATTGGTTCCAGGGAGAAGGTGGATTAATTTAAATATTCTGGGCCAACAGGAACTTGTCGCCCCTCGATACACTGCGTGAGAGGCAGGGTGGAGTCTCAGTGAAGGGAATCACTGGCAGAGGGGAAATCAGGATCTCCGCTGTGGGTCAAATATTGATAAAGTTTGCACACCACTTCCATGGTTTTGTAATTCACATTACAATTTATATAGCTCCACATAGTAAGTATATTTTAACAATATTGTCTTTTCGTACTTTTCATATTTTGCTATGTACAGAAAAGCATTTTTATCCGTGTATTTTGTGTTGAATAAACACATTTTATTACTGAGGAAGAAAGGACCTGCTCTGATGGGACAGCCGTCATCTGAACCGCGCTGGGACCAGAGTCCGAGTGAATCCTAAACAGGGCTAGAGACAGAGCTTTACACTGAATAGGAGTGTGTGTGTGTGTGTGTGTGTGTGT
>NW_025133160.1:1026-1159 GCF_004010195.1 Chiloscyllium plagiosum
TGGAGGTAGTGTTATAGGGTTTAATTAGAAAAGCCGAATTAAAAGAGGAGGCAAGAGTACAGAACTCAGGAGAGGTTAGTAAAATCTCCAGCACAGCCACAAATAGGATAGAGCATCTGGAAATGTTTAACAT
>NW_025133161.1:0-1159 GCF_004010195.1 Chiloscyllium plagiosum
GTTTTGTTTGAAGCTGAGAGATTTTGAACAGCGGAATCACTCCTGAAATTTCCAATGTACACCTGAGTAAAACAACTGGAACATTCAGCATCTCTGCTGGCTTGTTGAAATGCATTGAGGGTACCTGACACGAGCCATAACAGATTGGAGGCTGTTTTGAGGATTTTTCCATAATTCCAATTTGGGATTAGCGTTGCTGATCTCAGAGGAAACGAGTGACAGGTGTTAATGTCATTTGTTGTGTGTTTAATTCGTTTGGTTTCAACATTGCTGGGATAGCTGTTTCAGATACTAAGAGTTTTCTGGCTGTGGATGAAATGATTCCGGGAACTTTACAAAAGGTGAATAGCTGACAATAGCTGACAGTTTGGAGTTTGAGCTGTCTCCTTCCGTGAGAAAATGAGAGATGCTTTCACCAAATCTCAGCATATAAAATTGCTGGAAACATGATCAGAATGTTTAGAGACGACGATAATTCGATTGAAAATAAATTGTGTTAGAGGAAAATAGAAGGAAAGTGCAAAAGAAATGGAACTGTTTGAGTTCCGGTTGAAAGCAGAGGAAAGAGAACAAGAATGAATCACTTTTGCAGATTCAAAAGAAAAAGGAAGAGAGAGACAGGAAGAAAGAGAGAAGAGAGAGATAAGCAGACCGAGAAAAGGAAGAAAGCAAGGGAGTTTGAGCGTCAGGAATTGCCAGATAGGAAATTCATTTTAAAAGAATGGTAGACGAAGGCTGAATGTAAACTTAGTGAGGAAAAGCGTGAGGATGAGCAAACCTACTGTAGCGAAAGGCCGAGTGAGAATCTATTTGAATATATTTACGCATTACATAAATTTGTCAAGAGGAACAGAGAAAATTTCTTTCTTGAGAAGGTGGTTATACAGATGCACTGGCTCAAGACCACGCACGTTCTGTTGATCCACACAAAACCTGTAAGTAGATCTCGTGAGGTATTTGCATCATTGCGGAGGTGGAATCTGAGGCGTACAAGGAGATGAAGGAAACCATTTAAAGTGCACATGTGCCTGTGCCAGAAGCCAACAGACAATGTTTCAGAAATCTAAGGAGGCACCCATGCCAAACATATGTTGGGTTTGAGAGGCTCAAGCGAAGGGATTTTGAGAGGTTGACAAGCGCATTAAAAATACAGCACATT
>NW_025133162.1:0-1159 GCF_004010195.1 Chiloscyllium plagiosum
ACTCTGCAAACGCTGCCTCATTCTGTAAACCCTCACTCACTCTGCAGACACTGCCTCTCTCTGCAGACACTGCCTCTCTCTGCAAACACTGTCTCACTCTGCAAACGCTGCCTCACTCTGCAAATGCTGCCTCATTCTGTAAATGCTGCCTCATTCTGTAAACCCTGACTCACTCTGCAGACACTGCCACTCTCTGAAAACACTGCCGCACTCTGCAAACCCTGAATTTCTATGCAAACGCTGCCTCACTCTGCAAACACTGCCTCGTTGTGCAAACGCTGCCTCACTCTACAAACGCTGCCTCACTCTACAAACACTGCCTCACTCTGCAAACGTTGGCACATTCTGCAAACACTGCCTCACTCTGCAAACTCTGCCTCATTCTGCAAACACTGCCTCAATCTGCAATTGCTGCCTCATTCTGCAAACCGTGCCTAACTCTGCAAACACTGCCTCACTCTGCAAATGCTGCCACACTCTGCAAACACTGCCTCACTCTGCAAACGTTGGCACATTCTGCAAACACTGCCTCACTCTGCAAACTCTGCCTCATTCTGCAAACACTGCCTCAATCTGCAATTGCTGCCTCACTCTGCAAACTGCCTCACTTTGCAAACGCTACCCCATTCTGCAAACACTGCCTCACTCTGCAAACGTTGGCACATTCTGCAAACACTGCCTCACTCTGCAAACGTTGGCACATTCTGCAAACACTGCCTCACTCTGCAAATGCTGCCTCACTCTGCAAACACTGCCTCACTCTGCAAACGTTGGCACATTCTGCAAACGCTGCCTCACTCTGCAAATGCTGCCTCACTCTGCAAATGCTGCCTCATTCTGCAAATGCTGCCTCACACTGCAAACACTGCCTCACTCTGCAAACTCTGCCTCACTTTGAAAACACTGCCTCACTCTGCAAATGCTGCCTCACTCTGCAAAACTGCATCACTCTGCAAATGCTGCCTCATTCTGCAAATGCTGCCTCACTCTGCAAACACTGCCTCACTCTGCAAACGCTGCCTCACTCTGCAAACGGCAGAGCTGTCCCTGAAGCTGCAATTCCACGGAGGAAGCTGGCTAAAGCAGCCCCCACCACAGCGGACTGGTCCTAGGACGTCGCCTCTTCCAAAATCCCATCACCGCTTCCTTTACTCCAGCC
>NW_025133163.1:0-1159 GCF_004010195.1 Chiloscyllium plagiosum
GGGAGTGGACACTATCTGAGGGTCAGTGCTGAGTGAGTGCCGCACTATCTGGGGACAGCGCTGAGGGAGTGGGCATTGTCTGAGGGTCAGTGCTGAGGGGGTGGGCACGGTCGGAGGGTCAGTGCTGAGGGAGTGGACACTGTTGGTGGGTCAGTTCTGAGGGAGTGGGCACTGTCAGATGGTCAGTGCTGAGGGAGTGGACACTATCTCAGGGTCAGTGCTGAGGGAGTGCCGCACTGTCGGAGGGTCAGTGCTGAGGTGTGCCGCACTGTTGGAGGTTCAGTGCTGAGGGAGTGGACACTATCTGAGGGTCAGTGCTGAGGGGGTGGGCACGGTCGGAGGGTAAGTGCTGAGGGAGTGGACACTGTTGGTGGGTCAGTGCGGAGGGAGTGGGCACTGTCAGAGGGTCAGTGCTGAGTTGTGCCGCACTGTTGGAGGTTCAGTGCTGAGGGAGTGGGCACTGTCGGAGGGTCAGTTCTGAGGGAGTGGGCACTGTCAGAGGGTCAGTGCTGAGGGAGTGGACACTATCTCAGGGTCAGTGCTGAGGGAGTGCCGCACTGTCGGAGGGTCAGTGCTGAGGGAGTGGGCACTGTCGGAGGGTCAGTGCTGTGGGTGTGGGCACTGTTGGACGGTCAGTGCTGAGGGTGCGGGCACTGTCGGAGGGTAAGTGCTGAGGGAGTGCCGCACTGTCGGAGGGTCAGTGCTGAGGGAACGGGCACTGTCTGAGGTTCAGTGCTGAGGGAGTGTGCACTGTCGGAGGGTCAGTGCAGAGGGAGTGGGCGCTGTTGGAGGGTCAGTGCTGAGGGAGTGGACACTATCTGAGGGACAGTGCTGAGGGAGTGCCGCACGACCAGATGGTCAGTGCTGAGGGAACGGGCACTGTCGGAGGGTCAGTGCTGAGGGAGTGGGCACTGTCGGATGGTCAGTGCTGAGGGAGTGGACACTATCTCAGGGTCAGTGCTGAGGGAGCGGGCACTGTCGGAGGGCCAGTGCTGTGGGAGTGGGCACTGTCGGGGGGTAAGTGCTGAGGGAGTGGGCAGTGTCGGAGGGTCAGTGCTGAGGGAGTGGGCACTGTCGGAGGGTCAATGCTCAGGGTGTGGGCACTGTCGGAGGGTCAGTGCTGAGGATGTGGGCACTGTCCGACGGTCAGTGCTGAGGG
>NW_025133164.1:0-1159 GCF_004010195.1 Chiloscyllium plagiosum
AAGCTTCAGCTGCACACACACACATGTGTGCAATCCTGCCGTGAATTCTTCTTTCCAGGCAGTAGAGTTGTTTCAGGCTCCACACTCAGTGCGCTGCAACGGCAGAGTCTTTCAACCAGTGCCCCCGTACTCAAACAGGAACCAAAAAGAAAGCTTTGCTCCTTCTCACAGAATCATAGTTGAAAATTGTTGCGATCCTGATGGATTTAGTGACGGTCAGACATTGACGTGAAAGTGAGGACTGGAGACGCTAGAGAGTCAGAGTCAAAAAATGCGTCGCTGGAAAAGCGCAGCACGGTAAGCAGCATCATATAAGCAGGTGAATCAACATTTTGGAAATAAGCCCTTCATCTGTTGACTTTGAAACTGTCTTCAGATAGTCTGTAAGAAAAGATTGCAAAAGTCATCACTGCCAGTCCAGTTAAGAATGAGATATCAAGGCATTGACACTGACACCAGAGAGAAACTGTACATATAGATGTGGCAAATGTAACAGACCCTTTGGTCTAATTCATCCGTGCCAACTAGATAACCTAACCTAATCTCGGCCGATTTGCCAGCATTTGGCCCATATCGTCTAAACCCTTCCTAATCGTATACCCATCCAGATGCCTTTTAATGTCATAATTGTACCAGCACCCACCACTTCTTCTGACAGCTCTTTCCTTAAACACGCCACTTTCTGCATGAAAGACTTATCCCTTAGGTTCCTTTGTTAAGTTCTTTTGCTTGAGCTTCTTACACTGCAATACGCCAACTTCTGTGAACAACCAAACTTTATTAAGTACAGTACAAACTGTGGAGAAACTCTTCACACTCTTCACAATGCTGGTACACAACAGTACCAAAAGAAAACCTCTTAAACAAAGTAAAACTGAAACAGAGGCTTACAGTTGAAGTTAGAAGGGCAGAAGGTGACAGTGTTAGCAGCCTTTCTCCACATAGTCCACTGCTTAACTCACCCAAACGAGACTTCAGCTTTCAGGACTGACCACTCCCCTTTCATTGTACAGGTCACTTCTAAAACAAAAGCTTTGGCCTCAAGTCTCATCTGTTCACATATAACCAAAAATGCCTCCCAATACTATTTTACATCTCTGTACTAAACCAGTCACTTCGGAGCCCGGGTTTTTTTACCACCCCTCTGAAAAAAAAACCA
>NW_025133165.1:0-1159 GCF_004010195.1 Chiloscyllium plagiosum
TGTTTACTTCTTCTCACAGAGATACCCATCATTAATCCGAGGGTCGATATCACTGAAGAGATAGGCAGCAAATCAAAATCAATAGCACAACAGTGTCACACTTTAATTTTAGATAGTTAAATAATCAGACAGCAAAACAAGAGGATAAACTGCTGCCATGCTTCGGAAAGTCAGCCAAAATCATCAAAGACCACTCCCACCCCAGTTACCCTCTGTTTCAATCTCTTCCGTCAGGCAAAAGATAGTAAAGCTTTCACACACGTACCGACAAGTTCTAAAACAGTTTCTTCCCCGCTGTTATTAGACTTCTGAATGGTCCACTCAAATCTAATGTTGATCTTGCTTTTTGTGCACCTTCTTCACAGCCATAACTTTGTATATCCTCATTCTATTCATCATCCTATAATCTGTGTATGGTAAGATCTTCCTGCACTGCACGTAAAGCAAGAATTTCTCTGTATGTGGGTATGTGACAATAACAAATCAAATAGATCTATTTTATTCATTCATGAGATTTGGGTGTTGCTGTCCAGACCAGCATTTGTTGCCGATTTCTAATCTCCCATCTGCTGATCTCTCTCTCTCTCTTCTCTCTCTGTATCACAATCTCGGTCTCTCTCAAAAATAAAGCCATCTTAAGTGCTTATAAGCTAGTGTTAAAAGCCGACAGACAAGGTTTCAAGAATCTAAGGAGGTATCTTGGTCAAATGTACATTGTGTTTGAAAGGATCAAAAGTCATAATTTTAATAAATGGATGAGGGCATTGAAAATAGATCAAACATGTGATGCTCTTAGAGGGATGATTATTTTGGAGCAATTCAAAAATTCACTTCCTGAAGTTGAGAACTATTAGAGCAAAGATAAAGACTACAAGATCAGCAGCAGAAATGGCAGATGATCATGAGATTGACTTATGAACTGTGTTTGGATTCCAACATCAATTTCAATCTGTGAAGGATAGAAATTGCGGGTAAAAGAAATCCTCGGGTGGTAAGGAAAAAGAAGATCTTGTTGAAGTTAGTTTACCACAGGCTAAAAAGAAAATCCATGAAGGGGCAAGAGAAGTGAAAAAACTTGGGTGTTTTCACTGCAATAAAGTAGGCTACAGGATGTTGCAGTGTTGGCGGTTTAGAAAAAAGCACTGGGGAAAACAGATTT
>NW_025133166.1:0-1159 GCF_004010195.1 Chiloscyllium plagiosum
TCAACACCACCCACAGACTGTCCCTCACCGCCTTTCAACGCCGCCCCAAGCCTGACCCTCACCACCGCCCCCAGCCTGACCCTCACTGCCATCAACGCACTGTCCCTAGCCTGACAATCACCGCTGTCCAACACTGCCCCAGCCTAGCCCTCACCGTCATCCAATAACACCCCAGCCTGAGCCTCACCACCGTCCAACATTGCCCACAGTCTGACTCTCACTGCCCACACACACAGCCACCAGCATGACCCTCAACGCCGCCCACATACCGCCCCCAGCCTGACCCTCATCGCCGCAAAACCGCCCCCTGCCTGACTCCCACCACCGTGCAACATTGCCCACAGCATGGCTCTCACTGCTGCCCACACACAGCCCCCAGCCTTTCCCTCAATGCTGCCCACACACTGCCCACAGCCTGACTCTGACTGCCGCCCACACGCCGCCCCGAGCCTGACCCTCAATACAGCCCATACACCGCCCCCAGCCTGACGCTCAACATCGTCCACACACCTCCCATAGCCTGACCCGCACTGCCGTCCACACAGCGGCCCAGCCTGATCCTCACTGCCGTCCACACACCGTCCCCCAGTCTGACCCTCACTGCCGTCCACACACCGCCTCCAGCCTTACCCTCATTGCTGTCCACAGACTGCCCTCAGCCTGTCCCGCACCACTGTCCACACACAACACCACCCTGGCCCTCACTGCCATCCACACACCACCTCCAGCCTGAACCTCACTGCTGCCCCCACACTGACCATAGCCTGACCCTCACCACCGTCCACACACTGCCCCCAGCCTGACCATCACCCTGTCCAAACACCACGCCCACCATAACCCTCACTGCCACCCACACACTGCCCCCACCCTGACCCTCACCGCCGTCCACACACCACCTCAAGCCTGACCCTCACTGATGCCCACACACCACCTGCAGCCTGGATCTCACCGCTGCCCACACACTGATCACAGCCTGACCCTCACCGCCATTCAATACACCACCCACCAGCCTTACCCTCACCACTGTAAACACTCTGACCCCATCCTCATCTCCGTTCAACACCACCCCCAGTCTGACACTTACCGCAGCCCAAGCACCGTCCCCAGTCTGAATCTCACCGCCGTCCACACACCGCCCCCAGCCTGACCCTCACCCAAT
>NW_025133167.1:0-1159 GCF_004010195.1 Chiloscyllium plagiosum
CAACAATCTCCTGGCATACAGGTTTACTATGCTATTGTGACTCAGGAGGTTTTAAGCAAGTGGGGCAGCGGGGGGAGGGGCGATTATGAAGTCGAAACCTGAGCAGTAAGTTTAGGACTACAGTGCCTGAGGAGGAGTTGGATAGTAATACCAGGACAGATAAGGCCAATAACAAACAGGCAAAGGGCACTGAACACAGTGGGAATGGTAGTCTGAAGTGTGCTGATTTTATTGTGAGGAGTGTGACGGGCAAGACAGATGACGTGGAGCTTGGGTGAATATACATAACTGCGATTTAAATATTACAGAGGTTCAATTGAGAGAGGGACAAGAGAGCAGTCAAACTTGTGTGTCCAGAAAGAGTTGCAGAATATGAGACAATTGTTGGAAGCAACGTAATTATCCAGCACTTTCTTGGCTTTGGACAGTACGCATGCTTCAATGTCCAGACTGACGAGACAAGAGAGGAACCTGGACTTTTCTCGAAGATACTTTCTGCTTTGCTTATAGTCCTTTGTAATCCTCTGTCACCACAGAAATGAAGAGACGAATTAACGTCAGGGTAACTCAAACGAAATATCAGATCAGGATCTGATGGAGTTGGACTGACATGCGTTTAATTGAAAGGAGAAACTTAGTATGGGTAAGGCAGATGAACTTGGAGACTGAATCAGTGCAAGGGACTATGAATTTGTAGCTGTTACAGGGACTTAGGTGAGGGAGTGACAGGGTTCGCTGTTTTCAACGATCCAGAGTTTTGTTGTGTTAGACGAGATAGAGAGCAAAGTAAAAGAGGTGGAGGAGTAGGACTACTAATCATGGAGAATGTTACATCTGCATTCTTAGAGGACGTACTGGAGAGCTCATGCAGTGCAGCAATATGAGTAGAGGAAACACATAAGATGGATGAAATTACTGCGTCAGGATTAAACTACAATTCCGCCAAGAGACTCCCAAATATGCGGAACAAATATGAAGGGCTATTCAGGAAAGGTTCATTAAAAACAGAGTTGTCATATTGAGTGACATGAACGTCTCCAATATTGACCGGAACGTCCTGACAACAAAAGACTGAGATGCGACAGAATTTATTTTGGTGCATCCAAGAGGGCTACTTGCAACGGAATGTGGATAGTCCAACTGCAGAAGCAACTGGACC
>NW_025133168.1:0-1159 GCF_004010195.1 Chiloscyllium plagiosum
CCTTGTATCTCTCAACTGACAGATATGTCAAAACACAATCCAACCCGCCTGTAAATACGTTCAATGTCCCAGCCTCCACACTCTCGGTGTTAGGGAAATCCAGCCATTCACGACCTTCTGAAAAAGATAATCATTTACATCTCAGTTTGAAATAGATATTCCTTATTCTGTATCGACATCCCTGAGTTCGAGACTCTGCCTTGGTGTGGAATCACATTCTCAACACCGACCTTGTCAAGCCCCCTCTGTATCTTGTCCGTTTCAGTAACGTCACCCTCATTCATTTAAATCGCAATGAATAATCGCCTCAGCATTTTTGATGTATTCAATAAATCAACTCTTTCATCCCAGGAACCATTCTAGTCAACGAACATTTGTGCATCGGCATGCTGACGTTATGTTTCATATACAGGAACACTCCAATCCGTTGTACTGCTCCTTTTTTGGGAGTCTTCCCCATTAAATAACAGCCTGCCTTTTGGTTGTCAGTGTCATCCACAAACTTGTGTATTACACTGAGCTCCCGCCGTCAGGCTATCAGTATAGATTGTAAGCAACTCTAGCTATTGCACTGATATTTGTGGTACTCCAGAAGATACTTTTTTTCATGAAGATCTATGAATCCTGACTCTCCGATTTCTAAGTGTTTACCAATTATCATCCCATGCTAATGCATTATCCGTCATACTTCAAGCTTCTGTCTTGTGTAAGAACATTTATTTTGTGATACCTTGTGGAAAATCTCCAGAAAACCTCATGTCTACCAGTCCACCTTTATCAAAGTTACATTCTCAGGGATCTCTAGAAAAACTTTGCATGATTTTACAGGCAAAATATAGTTCGTCGTTAACAAGACCATGCTGACTCTGTGTGAACCTTTTCTAAATGTCCTGCAGTCCCTTCCTTAACAACGGACTCTCACAGATTCGTAGGCTGAATGATTCCTGCTTTCAGTTTCGCTCCTTCGTGAAGACGGTCGCCACTTTGGAGGGTCTCCAGTTTCACTGGATCACTCCTTTAATCCAGAGAATGATGGAATATTTCACACAGAGCCACCAGCCACTCTGTGACCACTTCTTTTAAAACCAGCTATGAATTGCTAATGACCTGTTTACCCTTGGTCTTTTCTGTTTGAGAAATACCTTGTTCCTTTTGTTAG
>NW_025133169.1:0-1159 GCF_004010195.1 Chiloscyllium plagiosum
GTTTGTTTCACACTGGTTACGTTGCACAACATGCAACAAATGTGCCATGCCATTACTCAGAAATGAGCGGTGTTTGCTGCTGTCACAACGCAGAGTACGAACCACTATATGATCATGTGAAAAAAAACACGATATAAAAAGCAAAAAACGCAATGGCAGAGGTAGGTGAGGAACAGCACCGGATGAACAACAGGAAATCTTGTCACATACTGGACTGAGGTGTGGATACTGAGATTGAGTTGAAACTTTTTCTTCGATATCCCCAGAGACTGTGAATATTCAAATATTGAGAATGTTGAAGACTGAATCCGATAGGTCCCTACAAAAGATTAAATGTACAGGCAATAATTCACGGTATTGTTGAAATGTGGTTTTCAATAACACCGAAGTTTCATATCTTTATTTTATCAGTTCCACGAGACAAGGAAGTAAATATTGTTTCACACTCACATCACACCGGTTCCCAGGTATGGAATCAGAGAAACTGAGTGGCACAGAGGCGATGATCTAATCGGAAATTGAGAGTGGAGTGAATGCTTGTATCTACTCTGTTGTATCTACCAGTGATGAAATCCTTCATGTCAGCAACGTCTAAACAGGGAGGAATAGGAAACAGAGGCACACGCAGCTCCGGTGAAACACTTCTTTGATTCAGTCATCAACAAGAGGCGAGGACTCAGGAGAGAGAGAGAGAGAGAGAGCGAGAGAGCAAAGAACGAAAAAAAAAATCACATTTTTCCACCTCGAACAAAGAAACGTATAAGTACAAAGCAGGAATCAGCAACAAGCCTTCGCTGGAAGGCCCACTGAGGATGTGACCTCGTAAATTGATGAAACGTCAAGAAATGAACATTCCAGCTCAGTGAGCAAACCTACATCCAGATAAATAGGCAAGTGGGTGTGTGAGGCTATCGTGAGAGGTGCACCCCGAAGATCCAGCTGGAAATGGGGATGGAAAAGACCACCAGTTATGTGATGGCAAGGTCCTTCTCTGACGGTACAGAGGTGTGTGAAATGCTGAGACTGGAATCTCCAACCTCACCCGGAGCAACGACAAATGTTGTCGTGCAGGGAGAATTGTGACATGAGGCTGGGGGTTTGAACCGCACGTGGGCCAACCTTTTGCCATGGAGCAGTAGGAATTATTGGAATGTCAGGC
>NW_025133170.1:0-1159 GCF_004010195.1 Chiloscyllium plagiosum
CAGCGCCCGCTCCCTCAGCGCTGACCCTCCTACAGCGCCTGCTCCCTCACCAGCCTCATCCACGTGCTGGTCAAAGATGTGGTACATTCCTGCGAAAGCGTAGTTCTCGCTGAGGGTGGTGTCGCCTGCCATGGCTCTGCTCGCCTCTGCCACTGAGGTGGGCACCACACTGCCCGGTGACCTGACCCAGACCGAGAGAGAGAGAACATAATCATTTACAAGTGTGGGACAGTAATACGTCAGTAACACAGGGCACTGGTCAGAGCACTGTCACTTATATAAAGGATTCAAACGAGAATATCGGAGATATGGTTAGTAAGTTGGCGGAAGGAGTAGAGAATGTGGTGCTTGAAAAGCACAGCAGGCCAGGCAGCGTCCAAGGAGCAGGAGAATCGACGTTTCCTGATGATGGGATTATGCCGGAAACGTCGATTCTCCGGCTCCTCGGATGCTGCCTGACCTGCTGCGCTTTTCCAGCACCACACTCTCGACTCTGATCTCCAGCCTCTGCAGTCCTCCCTTTCTCTTGGTATACAGGTCGTGGACAGTGAAGGAGGTTAATCCGGGATTGCAAAGATTTCTCCATCCTTTGAGTGAAGGCGTTAGGACGCCGTGTTGGGGTTGTACAGGACGTTGGTGAGGCCTCGTCTGGAATACCGTGTCCAGTTCCTGTCACCCAGGATATTACTGACGCCAGAGAGGGTTCAGAAGAGATTTACCGGGATGTTGCTGGGAATGGAGGGGTTGGGTGCTAAGGAGAGGCTCGGAGCTGTTTTCCCCGGAGCGTCGGAGGCTGAGGGGTGACCTTACAGAGGTTTATAAGACCAGGAGGGACATGGACAGGGTCAATCATTTCCCTAGGGTTGGAGGATTTCAACCCTGGGACATAGTTTTAAGGTGAGAGGATAAAGATTTTAAATGGACCAGAGAGGCAACCTTTCCACGCACAGTGTGCTCGGAGTGGGGAATGTAGGTACAGTTACAACATTTAAAAGACATTTCGACATGTTCATGAATAGGAAAGAGATATAGGGCCAGGAGCAGGGCAGTTGGGAATAGTTTAGTTCGGGAACAGGGTCAGCACGGAGCCTGATTGGGCCGAAGGGTCTGTTTCTGTGCTGTTGTGACTATTACTCCCCATTCAGTTTTGTGACACACA
>NW_025133171.1:0-1159 GCF_004010195.1 Chiloscyllium plagiosum
GGGATGTGCAGGTTAGGGTGGATTGGCCGTGCTGAATTTCCCATAGTGCCCAGGGATGTGCAGGTTAGTATGGACTGGCCATGCTCAGTTACCCATAGTGCCCAGGGATGTGCAGGTTAGGGTGGACTGGCAGTGCTAAATTACCCATAGTGCCCAGGGATGTGCAGGTTAGGGTGGATTTGCCATGCTAAATTTCCCGTAGTGCCCAGGGATGTGCAGGTTAGGGTGGACTGGCCGTGGTAAATTAGCCATCGTGCCTAGAGTTGTTTAGGTTAGGGTGGACTAGCCGTGGTAAATTACCCACAGTGCCCAGGGATGTGCAGGTTATGGTGGATTGGGCGTGCTTTATTACCCATAGTGCCCAGGGATGTGCAGGTTAGGGTGGACTGGCCGTGTTAAATTACCCATAGTGCCCAGGGATGTGCAGGTTAGGGTGAATTGGCCATGCAACATTACCCATAGTGCCCAGGGATGTGCAGGTTAGGGTGGATTTGCCGTGCTAAATTACCCATAGTGCCCAGGGATGTGCAGGTTAGGGTGGACTGGCCGTGCTAAATTACCCATAGTGCCCAGGGATGTGCAGGTTAGGGTGGAATGGCCATGCTAAATTTCCCATAGTGCCCAGGGATGTGCAGGTTACTGTGGATTGGCCATGCTACATTACCCATAGTGCCCAGGCATGGGCAGGTTAGGGTGAATTGGCCACGCTAAATTACCCATAGTGCCCAGGGATGTGCAGGTTACTGTGGATTGGCCATGCTACATTACCCATAGTGCCCAGGGATGTGCAGGTTAGGGTGGATTGGCCACGCTAAATTACCCATAGTGTTAGGTATTTTAATCAGAGGGAAATGGGTCTGGGTGGGTTTCTCTTCGGCGGGTCGGTGTGGACCTGTTGGGCCGAAGGGCCTGTTTCCACACTGCAGGTGATTGAATCTCTTCTCTCTGACCCAGTCCTGCTCCTCGGGCGCTGCCTGACCTGCCATGTGTTTTTTGAGCGACGCTCTCATGGTCTAAACCCCCCCACCCCTTGCTCGCGTTTTCCACCTTCGTGTTTCAAGGAATTTGGTTCTGCTGCATCCCACACGGATGGTCCATTTCCCATCTGCCTGTCGGGAAAGAGTGAGTCCGGGACCTGGTGCGTCACCATTGAGTCTCT
>NW_025133172.1:0-1159 GCF_004010195.1 Chiloscyllium plagiosum
AATGCCAAACATATGGCCTGAATTGTCCTGGATGGTGTCAAGTTTCTTCAGAGTTGTTGGGGTTGCACCCATCCAGGCAATTAGAGAATATTCCACCACACTCCTGATTTGTGTATTGTAGGCAGTGGACAGGCTTTGGGAAAGTCAGGAGATCAGTCACTCACCATGGCATTCCAAGAATGTTGTGTACTACTGATCCAGGAGAAAGTGAGGTCTGCAGATGCTGGAGATCAAAGTTGAAACTTTATTGCTGGAACAGCACAGCAGGTCAGGCAGCATGCAGGGAACAGGAGATTCGACGTTTCGGGCACAGGCCCTTCTTCAGGAATCCAGATCCACTACTGATCCAGACCTCCAGGAATCCCTCTAAGTGAAGGTATTACTGATCATGGAATTGTACTGAATGGGGATGACGAAGCTCAGGCTGGAACCCTCTGATTGCTGTGGCCTCATGTTGCTGGGAGGATGTGTCATTGCCGAATTGGACTGAGTGGGGGTTACTGCTGGAATGATATTTTCTGGCCCAGTGTTCTTGCTTTTCACAGCTCACTGTAAATGCAGTATTGTAGTAAGTGTTCAGCACTAACAGCAGAATACTCATGAACTCAATTGCAAGTTTTACTGGGAATATCTTGCACTGTCCAACTGTATTGTGTGTGTGTGTCAATAGCCTGAAGGGACGGTGACAATGTGATTTAGGGAACATCTTTCAATTTGAATATTACAGACTGTGGGTTCCCAGCCAAAGGGGAATAACGAACGCCAGTCTCTAAATGTTACTGGGGGCACTTCTCAAAGTAAACTTACACTGAGAGTGGGTTACTAACTGGAGGAGAACAGCCTACTCCAGTGGCCTTGTGTAAGTAGGAGTACTTCTGACTGTAGAATTTCACTGTTGTGGAAAACTGGATGAAACGGGATATCTGACCACAGTGGGAAGTAGGACCATATAGATATGAATCCCATGGTGCTTCATTTCTGGGAGATTTCTCATTTCTGCCTGTCCACTGATGGAGCTGTCAATGTCATTTGTAAAATTACAATGGATTGTAACTGGGAACATCTTGGCAGCTGGTTGAATATGTTCGATGCTAAGTTTTCAAAGTGAAATGTTCCATTGGAGATTAACAGATGTGATAATAGTTTTCAGAAAGGAAAA
>NW_025133173.1:0-1159 GCF_004010195.1 Chiloscyllium plagiosum
GATTCTGAATTGTCATTTGTTCTCTATATTCATGTCGCCGGTGCAGTCACTATGCTGATCACTCTGAGTTATGTTTACCTGTGGATTCGCCTGCAGAAATGCTCACCTTTCGGGCTGTACGGCGCATTCACCGCATGTCCAGCCTTACCTTCACCGTGTTGAGCCAGGAGAGCGAGAGCCGGCCTCCCCGCCCTTCTGCAGTTGCCCAGGAAAACATCTGTGTCCGTCTGACCGACAGGGCTTTCCTCCTGGCTGAGCCCCTAAAGGTGATCCGCACACACATCCTTAATCCAAGATTGTCACACTTTAGTTTTAACTTTATCTTGATTAGTACAAACTGGACCTCTGTTTAGTTCTTGAGTCTGCCTCACAATTCTTGTGGTTCGTAATCTGATGGTGGATGTTTATACTAAGCTCTTTTAAACTGTTAGAAACTTTTATAGTACAGTAATAAATTCCACCGTTATTCCTTTAATCAAGAATATTGCACAAGAAAGTAAATGCATGGCATTATGAAAAAATTACCTTATTTGCGGACTCTGTAGTGCTCATTGCTATCATTATGCCGAGTAAACGGAGTGACAGTATGATGCACAGGTGTCAAATTTGACCAAAGACGATGACATATACTTTATGAACACCTTGATTCTTGCTAACATCTGCTAAATTCTTTTGGATTTGTGTAAATGTGCTATATCCATGGGGTGCGGAATCAGTGTACTTTATCTTGGGCAAACAGAAACCGAACTTGGCTTTCTTAACAATTTAGTTTGGAGCCCTTTAGGGTTTCTCTGTAAGATATCCACATTAACCACGTATTATTGCAGGGATGCGTGATCGTGGAATGAATGAATTCCTTATTAATTTCGACTGAAAATGAAGTTTAAATGGTTTACATTTCAGAAGACATTGAGGCTATAATAAATGTTCTCTAGTAATGTCACATTTGCCGTCTAAAACATTCTTTTGCTTAGCGTAATGTAACCCCATATTCAAGACAGGACGAGAAGGAAACTTTAAATCATCTACCTTAACATCTGAAACAGTAAATTGCTAAATTCCGTTATTAAGGATGTTGTGGTAGATACCTAGAAAATCATAATTTGATCAGTCAGTCATCATTGTTTTTGAGAAAGTAAATTCTGTTTAACTGAGTTAA
>NW_025133174.1:0-1159 GCF_004010195.1 Chiloscyllium plagiosum
GTTATCCATTATAGTTCTCGTTGCGCATTTTGCCGGAGTTTCCGCAAGGTTGTGAGCTATTTAATACTTACGTTCACCTTTTGTTCGCCCTGTAACCATGTCTCCCTGGTGTCTAAATTTCTTTTATCTCACAAATCCATCTACCTTATTGCAGAGACCTTGTCCATGCGAAAAAAAGACATAATTTACTCTTTCCCACAATGTCCTGTCACATACCTATTCGCTGATGTACAGGCTAAGTTAAACTCTGTCCCTTTCGGTTCCTTTCTGCTTGTCTTCAGCCAAATTCCCATGCTGTTCCCATGCTTCACATTTTCTCTTTGAATTTGGAAAGCTCCTTTCACCTGAACCCTGTCCCTGCATCCTCTCTGTCAGTTTAAAGCCCTGTCCATAAACCTACCGACAGGTATGGGATGTGGGTGTCTCTGGCTGACCAGCCTTTCTTGCCCAGCCCTAGCTGCCCTTGAGCTGAGTAACTTGCTTGGCCATTACAGAGGGTCATTGAGAGGCAAACACTTTGTTGTGGTTATGTAGTGCAGACCACGTCAGGGTGTGTAGATGTCCATCTCTGAAGGACAAGTGTTTGGGTTTTTTGTACATCAGCAATGGTCTCATACTTACATGTGGATTGTTAATTACTATTTTTAAAATTATTGATTTCAAATTCTACCATTTCTGATGGTGGGATTCAAACCTTTCTCCCCTGTACATTAGCTGAGGTTTTGGATTCATGCTCGAGCAGTTATACCACTCGGCCATCACTTCACCTGCTCGATGGTTGCCCATCCCTGAACACTGACACCAGTGCATCATGAAGCTAAACCCGTTCTTCCAACACAGTTGTTTGATCTTGATAACTTGCTGCACTCTGGTGATATCACTCAGTCTCTCTCCATGTGGTATCCCTCACTGTGTGGGTCTAATTGCTGCCTCTGTCAGTGTCTATCGCTCAGGATCTCCAGATACTGAGCCAACAGAATTCTCCACTCCAGAGAGACGCAGCAGCACAGGCCAGGGATGGAAACTGAGATTTTCCAGATCTTTGTGTGATACAGTGCCATTTTCCATGTGTAACCCTCACAGCATGAGTCTAATTTCCCATTCTGTCTATCTGTCTGTCTCCTATACGTACTCAGGAAGGTCCTGACTCAATCGACTT
>NW_025133175.1:0-1159 GCF_004010195.1 Chiloscyllium plagiosum
CTGCTGATATCCCACGCTGCTGATATTGCACACAGCTGATATCCCATGCTGCTGAAATCCAGGCTGCTGATATCTCAGACTGCTGATATGCCAGGTTGCAGATATCACAGGCTGCTGATAACCCAAAGCAGCTGATATCCCAACACTGCTGATATCCCATACTGCAGATATCCCAGGCTGCTGATATCCCAGACTGCTGATATCCCATGCTGCTGATATTGTACACTGCTGATATCCCATGCTGCTGATATCCCAGGCTGCTGATGTCCCAGACTGCTGATATCCCACACAGCTGATATCCCTGGCTGCTGATATCCCACGCTGCTGATATCCCAGGCTGCTGATATCCCAGGCTGCTGATATCCCATGCTGCTGATATCCCATATTGCTGATATCCCATGCTGCTGATATCCCATGCTGCTGATATTGCACACTGCTGATATCCCATGCTGCTGATATCCCAGGCTGCTGATATCCCAGGTTGCTGATATCCCAATGCAACTGATATCGCAACATTGCTGATATCCCATAGTGCAGATATCCCAGGTTGCTGATATCCCAGACTGCTGATACCCAGACTGCTGATATCCCAGGTTGCTGATACCCCACACTGCTGATATCCCAGACTGCTGATATCCCAACACTGCTGATATCCCATGCTGCTGATATTGCACACTGCTGATATCCCAGGCTGCTGAAATCCCAAGCTGCTGATATCCCAGGTCACTGACAGCCCACACTGCTGATATTCCACACTGCTGATATTGCACACTGCTGATATCCCATGCTGCTGATATCCCAGACTGCTGATATGCCCGGTTGCTGATATCCCACACAGCTGATATCCCAGACTGCTGATATTGCATGCTGCTGATATCCCTGGCTGCTGATATCCCAGGCTGCTGATATCCCAATGCAGCTGATTTCGCAACATTGCTGATATCACATACTGCAGATATCCCAGGTTGCTGATATCCCAGACTGCTGATAACCCAGACAGCTGATATTCCAGGTTGCTGATACCCCACACTGCTGATATCCCATGATGCTGATATCCCTCACTGTTGATATTTCACACTGGTGATATCCCAGGCTGCTGATATTGGACATGGCTGATATCCCACAATGCTTATATCCCAACACTGCTGATATTGCACAC
>NW_025133176.1:0-1159 GCF_004010195.1 Chiloscyllium plagiosum
ACATTCTCCACCACTGGCTGAAGAAGACAATTCGACACCACTGGCTGAAGAAGAACATTCTACACCACTGGCTGAGGAAGGACATTCTACACCACTGGCTGAAGAAGACAATTCGACACCACAGGCTGAAGAAGAACATTCTACACCACTGGCTGAGGACGGACATTCTGCACCACTGGCTAAAGAACATTCTACAACTCTGGCTGTGGGAGAACATTCTACATCACTGGCTGAGGATGTACATTCTCCACCACTGGCTGAAGAAGAACATTCTCCACCACTGGCTGGAGAAGACAATTCTACACCACTGGCTGAGGATGAACATTCTACACCACTGGCTGAGCAAGAACATTCTACACCACTGGCTGAACAAGAACATTCTACACCATTAGCTGAGGAAGAAAATTCTACACCACTGGCTGAGGAAAAACATTCTACACCACTGGCTAAGGAAGAACATTCTACACCACTGGCTGAGCAAGAACAGTCTACACCACTGGCTGGGGAAGAACATTCTGCACCATTGGCTGAGGTAGAACATTCTACACCACTGGCTGGGGAAGAACATTCTACACCATTGGCTGAGGAAGAACAGTCTACACCACTGGCTGTGGAAGAACATTCTACACCACTGGCTGGGGAAGAACATTCTACACCACTGGCTGAGGAAGAACATTCTACACCACTGGCTGAGGAAGAACATTCTCCACCACTGGCTGAGGAAGGACATTCTACACCACTGGCTGAGGAAGGACATTCTGCACCACTGGCTGAGGAAGAACATTCTCCACCACTGACTGAAGAAGAACAGTCTACACCACTGGCTGAAGAAGAACATTCTCCACCACTGGCTGAAGAAGAACATCGTACACCACTGGCTGAGGAAGAACATTCTACACCACTGGCTGGGGAAGAACATTCTACACCATTGGCTGAGGAAGAACAGTCTACACCACTGGCTGGGGAAGAACATTCTACACCACTGGCTGAGGAAGAACAGTCTACACCACTGGGTGAAGAAGAACATTCTCCACCACTGGCTGGAGAAGAACACTCTACACCACTGGCTGAAGAAGAACATTCGCCACCACTGGCTGAAGAAGAACACTCTACACCACTGACTGAAGAAGAACATTCTCCACCACTGGCTGAAGAAGAA
>NW_025133177.1:0-1159 GCF_004010195.1 Chiloscyllium plagiosum
AGCCACAACGTTGTTCAGGAGTCTTTGGAATGTGGTGGGTGCATTGTTCATTCCAAAAGGCATCGCCTTGAATTGATGTAGCCCATTTGGGGTTAAAAACACAGAACTTTCTATCACCTTCTCTGACAAAGGTAACCACGCAGTAAGTCTAACTTTGTGATGTAACTGGCTTGTCTGATATGATTCTGATTTTGTAACGGCGTTCACCTTCCAATAATCCACAAAAAATCATTGAGTCCCATTTGGTCTGGGAACTGAGACGATCGGCAAACTCCACTTGCTCTGGCTCAATTCAATGCTGTCCTTGTCAAGCATGGCCTCCTACTCCATCTGGACCTGTCTGGCTTTGAAAAGAGTAAGCCAATAGGAGTGTTGTTTTATCAGAACAGTATTCCCTATGTCCACTTCAAGTACAACAGCATTAGTCCTCCCCATCTGATTCTCACATATGTCTTCAAACTGCAGTAATACACTTTTCAACTGCGTTCTATGCTCCTGAGACTGACAGCTTACTAACATGTACAACTTCTCAAGGACTTGTTCATTTTTTAACATATTTTGAGGCACATCAAAATTCACAATATCTGGATTTGATTCCTTGTTCTGTAGGGCAGTAACTAACGTCTATGTCTCTCATTCTTTCTCTCTAGCATAATGAGGTTTCAACATGGTCACATGACATCCCCAGTACAGTTTTTCTTCCATCTTTACTAGATAGATCACCTGACTTGACTTTTTCTCAATCTGATAGGTCCCACTAAACCTGGCTTTGAAGCGATCGCCTATTCCTTGTACCAATACCAACCCGGCATCCCCTCGGGAAAATGTTTGCGTCTCAGAGTTTTTCATCTGCCATCTGCTTCATTCTACGCTGTGCCTTCTTTATGCGCTGGTTAGCTAACTCACCTAGTCGATTTAGTCTCTTCATCACCTCTGATACATCATCTAAGTGTGAGATCTATGACTTTGGTCCTGTTAATTTCTCTTTAATTAATTTCAAACAGCCTCTCACTTCATGTGGAATATTAACTCGAAGGGAGTAATTTGAGTAGATTTATTTGGGGCATGTCTAATGGCAAACAATATGAATGGGATCCCTTTATCCCAGTCCTTTGGGTAATCCTGTCAGTATGTTGTCAACATGGTCTTCAAGCTCCTT
>NW_025133178.1:0-1159 GCF_004010195.1 Chiloscyllium plagiosum
CCTATTGCCTATGTGTTTAATCCTCTTGTTCAAATCTTTCTCGTTCACCGTTGCTACTGTTTCAGGCCTATGTACAAGTCCCACTAAAGTTTCTGCACCTTAGTAACACATTCACGCCACAAAAAATGTCATATTATGTTCTTCTAAAACAATCTCCTCCCTGACTGACAACACTAGTCCCCCTCCTTTCCCTATTTGTCTGTCCTTACAATACCACTGGAGGTCCAGGTTTCCATTCTTGCAGTTAACATGCACTTCATTCTCCATCATGGCAACTATATTATATCTGTGGATATAGCTTTGCACTGGTATCCTTGTTAGACACATGCAATAAGTGTATGGATGTGATGATGGGGTGATAATATTTGCGTATTCGAGACTGGATAAAAGGAACTACCAATAACACCATGGAGGAATAATTCCTGGATTATATATCTGATGGTTTGTCGACTCACACATTGAGATATCAACCAGAGATCAGATGATCAGAGGCTGTTTATTGTGCAGTGAGAATGGATTAATTAACAAGGTTGTTTTTCTGGAGTCCGTTAGCGAATAGTAAACATAAAATGATACAATTGTTTGTGAAGATGGAGAGGAAGACATTGACTGTGAAACCAGGATCCTGGAATGTAAGCCAAGGAAACAATGAGGGTATGGGATTTAAGTTGGCACTGATGGATTGGGGATCTTACTGAAATAGGCGGCAGTGGTTAGGTAATGGTTAATAATGAAGCATTGTTTACATGAATTTCAATAATTTTTGATACTATTTTAGTACAAATATAAAACAGATGATGTGCCTTTATCATGCATTACAAAAAAAATGTAAAGCATCTTTTGGTTGAAAGAGGAGATATAAATGATCAGCAGAAAAACTAGCAAAGCCTCGACCTCAGACGAGGAGCAGTTTGGGATGGAGCAAAATAGTCCGAAACAATGGATGAATGGGGGGACAATAATCTTGCAGGGAACATAGAAAACTCTCAAAAACAGATGGAGCAGTTCCTACTGTCTCACCATTCACCCCGACCCGGCTCCATATTCAATGGTTTATCCAACTAGCCCACCCTTTTACAGATCATGAGAGCATTTGGTGTTACAGTCTGCACAGCCTACACATTATACTGTTTCATGTTGTATATGTGACAGGGACTGC
>NW_025133179.1:0-1159 GCF_004010195.1 Chiloscyllium plagiosum
AATTAGCTGCCAGTGAAAGTGGTTGAGGCGGGTAAATTAACTACATTTAAAAGGAATTTGGACAAATACATGGATAGGAAAGGTTTAGAAGGTATGGGCCAAGAGTAGGGAAATGGGATTCGTGTTGATGGACGTTTTGGTTGGCGTGGACCAGTTTGGGCTAAAGGGCCTGTCACTGTGCTGTCGGACTCTATGACTCGTGTCTCTTTGTTGCTCTGACAGTTGAGTTTCCAGATGAGCATCTCACTAAATCATGCCAAATAAAATCCGATCTCATTCGTCAACGCTGATGCAGAGGTGCTGGTGTTGGATCGGGCTGGACCAAGGTCAGAAGTCACACGTCATCAGGTGAGAGTCTGACAGGTTTATCTGAAGTCACAAGCTTTTGGAACACTGCTCCTTCCCCACCTCCAGGGAAAAGACATTGTCTATTTACCCTATCCATGCCCCTCATAATTTTGTAATCCTTTATAAGGTCACCCCTCCACGTCCGACACTCCAGGGAAAACAGCCCCAGTCTATTCAGCCTCTCCCTGCAGCTCAAATCCTCCAACCCCCAGCAACATCCTGGTAAATCATGTCTGATAGAGAAGTCAACGTTTTGGTAGAAGAAGGGTTAATGCTCATTCCTCCATCTTCTGGTGCTGTCTGGCTTGCTGTGTTTTCCCAGCCTACTGCTTGCCGACGTTGGATTCCAAAATCCAACGGGGGGTGGTGGGGGGAATGCAGTCCAGCACAAAACCAAAAGAAAAAGCCCACGAGGTAAAAACAATGACTGCAGATGCTGGAAACCAGATTCTGGATCAGTGGTGCTGGAAGAGCACAGCAGTTCAGGCAGCATCCGAGGACAGGCCACTGACTCTACCACCGCACCCACTGTCAGAACAGGCAGGAGGTTCAGTCCTGGGGGTGACCCACAGCAGCATCACCGGCGGAATTCAATTATTGAGAACGCTGGTGCCTCTGCAAGTTGCAGGACACCGTGAACCTCCACCCACACCCTGGGCAGGCAAATGGCCTCTCGCCCGTGTGAATTCGCCAGTGGGCCAGCAAGTCGGAGGAATAGCTGAAGGCCTTCTCACACTCGGGGCAGCTGAAGGGCCTCTCCCCAGTGTGGACCCGCCTATGCTTTATGAGGGTTCACTGAAGGCCTTCCTGC
>NW_025133180.1:0-1159 GCF_004010195.1 Chiloscyllium plagiosum
TTCAGAGCGCAGCGATCTGGGTTTAATTCCATCATTGACTGGCTGTGTGGAGTTTGCACATCCGCCCCATGTCTGCATGAGTTTCCTCCGGATGTTATGTTTTCCCCTGACAGTATAAAGATATACAGGTAAGAGTAGATTGGCCATGCTAGATTGCGTGAAGTACCCAGGGATGTGTAGGCGAGGTGGATTAGCCATGGGAAAAGCAGGCTAAGAGAGATAGGGTAGGGGTTTGTCCAGTGGGATACTGTTTAGAGGTTCGGTGTGGCCTCGATGGGCCGTAAAGCCTATTTCCTAACTGAAGGAATTCGATAATTTCCATGGAGTTCTCCTTGATTTGCAGCTTTCGACAGAACCCTACCTATATGTCTTGCCTTGATTATTCTTGCCAAAATGTAATAGTTCAAATTTAACTAAAATAAACTCCATCTGCCACTCCTCGGCTCACCTAAGCAAAGTTCCATTATAGTCTGAGAGATCATACTTCACTGTCGACTACACCACCAAATTTGGAATTATCTACAAACTTCCTGACCATACTTCATTTACTCAAGTGCAAATGATTTGTATTGGTGACAAAAGGCAGTGGACCCCTATTGATCTTTGCGGCAGGCCACTGGTCACAGACCTCCAAGTTTAAAGAACAAATGTCCACTATCACGCCCTGTTTCCAATATTCAAGAAAATTTTGGATCTAAATGACGAGCTCTCCCTGGATCCCAGGCAGTCTAACCTTGCTAACCAGTCTACCATGCAGAACATTTTGGTTTTCTAACTGAATTCCATAAAGACAACATCCACTGTCCTGCCTTCATCAATCATCTTCATCACTTCCTCAAAAAATTCCACCAAGTCAGTGGGATGTAATCTCCAATGTACACAGCCCTCTTCAGTCCATGTCTTTCCAAATGCATATCGATCTTTTTCCTCGAAATCCCCTCCAACAATTTAGTCACCATTGACGTCAGGCTCACCAATCTATGGTTACCCGTTTATTCCTTACTTTCTTAAATAATAACACTATGTTAGCAGCCCTCCAGTCTTTTGACACCTCACCCGTGGAAATCAATGTTACAAATATATCAGCAATCTAGCTTCTCACAAATATCTGGGAAACAACTGATCTGGTCCCAGGGATTTGTTCACCTTTATGTGTTTT
>NW_025133181.1:0-1159 GCF_004010195.1 Chiloscyllium plagiosum
CTTTTACCTACCAAGACTTTTTCATGCCCGCTTCTTGCTCTCCTGAGTTCATTCGTTAGTCCCTTCCTGGCTAACTTGTAACCCTCTAGAGCCCTGTCTGATCCTTGCCTCCTTAACCTTAAGTAAACTTCCTCCTTCCTTTTGACTAGATGTTCTACATCCCTTGGCACAATGGAAGTATGAAGCTGTAAATGGAGGGGAGATGCATATCCTGTCACTTCCAGCATGGGCTGCAAGTTTACCCACATTGGGAAGTGATCTAACACAATGTCACTGAACAATGTACTAGGGTGACGCACACAGCTCTACATGCTGGGAGGGTAACTGCTCCTGGTTGACAGTTCAATGCACTGGGTTGGTGTACACAGCTCTACATGCTGGGAGGGTAACTGCTCCTGGTTTACAGATCAATTCACTGGGGGGTGTACACAGCTCTACATGCTGGCAGGGCAATATCTCCAACTTTACAGAGCAATTCACTGTTATACACTGCACAGCTCCCCACGGACTGGTGTGGTCCGCACTGTCTGTACAGTGTACTGGGTTGTATTGACCAGTACACTAACCTGGTCTGCACTGTGCTCCATGCTAAATGGATATCTCCTCTGGATTATGATGTCTGATTCTGTGTGGCGGATTGGGCATCTGATGTAACTGACCATTTGAACTCATGTCTCAGCATATTTATTTTATGTTCTTATTCTTGTTATTGGACGCTGCCCCCAAAGTCTGATATCTCCAGCTAGTCCTATTTGTCTGAGAAGAGCCACGTTTATTCAATTTGTCAGTCAAGTAATCATCCAATTACAGCATGAATATCCGTCCTTCTGTACCTTAACCTAGCAGTTGGTGCTCATATCCCTGGATTCCCATCGACATCATTATCAAGCTCAGAAACAACGTGCAAGATGTATTGTTTGAGCCCTCCTGTATGTTCCGGTTGTGGGTCCCAATTGGCTCCTTAGTGTATCGAGAGCTGGCACTGTGAAGCCGTGTTTGATCAGAATTCTTCCTCCTATGGGGCATCTGGGACACCAGACACAATGCTTATGGTTACACAAAGGCCCTGACCAAAATAGCCAAAATATCCGCGCCTACATGGTTCAAAAAGGGCCGCCACGTCCTATCAAAAAGTTCTATTTTCTGGTGCGCGATAATT